>NW_013654790.1:229390-246890 GCF_000499385.1 Eimeria necatrix | reverse complement strand
GCATCAAGTGTCGGCTGTTCCTTTGCAAGCAGGCCACTTGTGCGTCTTTGCTGCGGCTGGCAGCAGCAGCAAAGCAGTGAAGTAATAGCAGCAAAACAAAACGATTAAGCAGCAGCAAAGAAGCAGCAGCAAGAGTTTGCTGCTGCTGCTGCGGGTGCTGCGAGCGCAGGGACTTCCTGGCCTGCTGCCTGCAGCGCAGCAGCAGCAAACGGCCAACAGCAGAAGTGCTGCTGCAGCACCCCTTCATAGAAATCCATAATGCTGCTGTCAAGTCTTGTTTGCTGTTTTTGGAGCAGCCGAGACACCAGAAGGGCCACAAGGGTTTCAACCAGCCAGAAATGCCCTGGCAAACCCCCAGGCATTTGCCCTGAACTGCAGCAGCAGCAGCAGCAGCAGCAGCAGCAGCAGCAGCAGCAGCAGCGGCGGCGGCGGCGCTGCTGCAGCCCGTGCAGCGGCGGCGCCGCTGCTCCTGCTGCTGCGCCGCCTGCTGCAGCAGCTGCAGCAGCACGCGCCTCCGCAGGTGCTGCAGCAGGTGCAGCAATGGCAACTGTAGCAGGTGCAGCAGCAGCAGCAGCAGCAGCAGCAGCAGCAGCAACAGCTGCAGCAGGCGCCGCAGCAGCTGCTTGAGCAGGTGCAGCAGCTGCAGCGGAAACTCGGGTAAGGTTGCGGCTGCTGCAGCAGGCTGCTAACAGCGCAGGCAAGGCAGCGGGAGCAGCAGCAGCTGCTGCAGCACTTTGCTGCTGCTGCTGCAGAAGTGCCGCTGCTGCTGCTCGACGGCCTTCTTTGACTTATTGGTTTTATAGAGTGCTCGTTTGCCGCAGCAGCTGCTGCAGCAGCTGCTGCAGCAGCTGCTGCAGCAGCTGCTGCACTGCCTCCACTTTGTGTAGCTTGCTCAGTCGCTAGCTAGCTAGCTAACTAGAAAGGCAGCTGGCTAGCTAGCTAGCTAGCTAGCTAGCTAGCTAGCTAGCTAACTAGAAGAGTAGCTAGCTAGCTAGCTAGCTAACTAGAAAAGTAGCTAGCTAGCTAGCTAGCTAGCTAGCTAGCTAGCTAGCTGGCTATCTTTGTCTCTGGCTAGTTGGATGAGTGAGCGGTCTCTGCGGAAGACGGTAGCGGAGAGTTACTTTGCTGCTGCTGCTGCTGCTGCTGCTGCTGCTGCTGCTGGCGCAAGCGAAGTGGCCCTCGCTAGCCAAAGGATTGATGAGTGCAGCAACAAGAATTGCAGAGTATGTCGAAACGAGGCAGCAGCAAATGCATTTGCTGCTGCTGCTGCTGCTGCTGCTGCTGCAGCTTTGAGTCGAGCGTTGCTGCAGCAACAGGTTGCTGCAGCAGGAGCAGCAATTGCTGCAGCAGCAGCTAGCTGCAGACGCAGCGTGCCCAAGCGTCAAGGCCGAGAGCAGCAGCAGCTGCTGCTGCTCAAACGCTGCTGCTGCTTTGCTGCTGCTCCCAAGAGCAGCAGCAGCAGGTGCTGCTGCTCAAACGCTGCTGCTGCTTTGCTGCTGCTCCCATGAGCAGCCGCAGCAGCAGGGGGCGCTGCTCAGTTGCTGCTCTTGCTGCTGCTGCTCTTGCTGCTGCTCCTGGCCGCTGCTGCTGCTGCGCTGCTGCGCAGCAGCGGGTTGGGCGGCAGCGCGTAGAAGTAGCTGCGGTGTACAGGCAGCTGCCAGTTCGTTGCAACAGCAAACTTCAACCTTTTTGCTGCTCCATTTACTTTTCCTTCAAACCCAATAAGCCCAAAATAAACCAGAAACAACACCAACATGAACAGCGACTGCCCGGCCTGCAGCAGCAGCAGCAGCAGCAGCAGCAGCAGCAGCGGTGCGCGTGGGCGCAGCAGCGGGTGCAGCAGCACGCGCGTGTCGGCAGCCGCAACAGCAGCAGACGCAGCAGCGCCAACGCAGGCAGCAGCAGCAGCAAGCAGCGTAAACCGACACCCACAGCAGCAACAGCAGCAGCAGCAGCAAGCAGCGCCAGAACCGACACCCACAGCAGCAGCTTCAGCAGCAGCAGCAGCAGCAGCAGCAAACAGCGCCAGCATCAACACCCACAGCAGCAGCTTCAGCAGCAGCAGCAACAGCAGGCAGCGCCAGAACCAACACCCCGAGCAGCAGCTTCAGCAGCAGCAACAGCAACAGCAGCAGCAGCAACAGCAGCAGCAGCAGCAGCAGCAGCAGCAGCAGCACCTCATTTTCGAGAATTTTTTCAGTGAGGGAGCCGATGGCGTTTCCAGAAAGGAAAAGAAAAGTTTCTGCTTTTGGGTCATTTGTGTTGAAGTCAGTGAAGGCTATTGGGGAGGCCAGCAGGCACAGCGGCAGCAGCCTGCTGCTGCTGCTGCTGCTGCTGCTGCTGCTGCTGCTGCTGCTGCTGCTGCTGCTGGGGCTGCTGCTGCTGGGCGCGGAGCCGCGGCTGCTGCTGCTCGGCTCGCGGAAACTGCGGGTAAAACGGCTGAGCCGCTGCTGCAGCTGCTGCTGGAACAGCTGCTGCCGCTGCTGCTGCAGCTGCTGCTGCAGCTGCTGCTGCAGCTGCTGCTGCAGCAGCTGCTGCTGCTGCAGGGGAGACACAAGCACTCGGCTGCGCAGCAGAGCAGCAGCGCGAGACAGGAAAGAGGTCGTCATCCTCTGCTGCTGCTGCTGCTGCTGCGGTAGAAAATTACAGCGGGAGGAGCTGCTGCTGGCTGCTGCTGCTGCTGCTGCTGCTGGCGTGTGCAGAGGCGTCAGCAGCAGCAACGCCCAAACCCTAAACCCTAAACCCTAAACCCTAAATACGCAAGAAGACACGGGCGCGGCTAAGTCTCCCAAGCAGGACAAACTAAACTTTAGCTGCTGCTGCATGCGGCCGGGCGCTGCTGCTGCAGCGACGGGGCTGGGAGCAGCAGCAGCTGCTGCTGCTGGCGGCTGCTGCAGCAGCAGCAGCAGCAAACGGGGTTGGGCCGTTGCAGGCGCCCGGCTTAAGTGTTTTTGTTGGAGGAACACTAAGTTGGAGGTTTGCGGTGAACGTACACCCGAAAGAAAAGGTTTCGCAGCAGCAGCAGCAGCAGCAGCAGCAGCAGGCGCCCCGCACGCCGCCCCACGAGGTTTCCAGCTAGAGCTGCTGCTCCCTCAGGTGTCTATACACCCCACGAGTAGCGCCTTTTGCATCACTGCAGGTGAGGCTTTGCTGCTGGGGAGCTGCAGCGGGGCTGTGTGTCGAGTTGCTGCTGCTGCTGCAGCAGCAGCAGCAGCAGCAGCAGCCGCTGCTGCTGCTGCCGCTGGCGCCGCCCTGAGTTACAGCTGCAGCGTGTCCTTTTTGTGGGAAAAAGCTGCTGCTGCAACCGGGTGCAGCCACAGCAGCAGCAGCAGCAGCTGCTGCTGCTGCTGCGGCGGCTGTGGGGCCCCCGGGCGGCTTGAGGGTTTGGGCCAGACTCCGATTTAGGGTTTAGGGTTTAGGGTTTAGGACACGTGTAAAAGCAGCAGCTGCCATTAAGTCTTAATGGGCCTCTCACTTCTCCCGGGGCGGCTGTTGTTGCCTAGGAACAGCAGCAGCAGCAGCAGCAACAGCAGCAACAGCAGCAGCAGCAGCAGCAGCAGCAGCAGTTTCGTGTCTGCGTGGACTTGGGTTTGGGGTGTACGTACAGCCCAAGTTGCGGCTTGCTTCTGGGGTGTATGTACACCTCGGGAGTGTATGGAGTTCTTTTCTCTGGTTCCATCTTTTGGTTCTTTTGCATCTAAATGTTTATTTATTATTTATTTATTTTATTTATTTATTTATTTATTTATTTTATTTTATTTATTTATTTATTTATTTATTTCTGTTTTCTCTCTTTAAATTCAACCAGCTGCAGATCGCTTGCAAGTCTGTTCTCGCCGACACAAGCCCAGGGCTCAGGACTTAGGGTTTAGGGTTTAGGGTTTAGGGTTTAGGGTTTAGGGTTTAGGGTTTAGGGTTTTGCTGCAGCAAAATGAGCGACCACGAGCTCAGCGAGGGCGAGCGCGAGGGGCCGCAAGAGCTCAGCAGCCCCCAGGCGGTGGAGAAGCTGAAGGCAGCAGCAGAAATTGCAAATGCTGCTTTGAGACAGGTTCGCGCTGCTGCTGCTGCTGCTGCTGCTGCTGCTGCTGCTGCTGCTGCTGCTGCTGCTGCTGCTGCTGCTGCTGATGATTATGCTGCTGCTGCTGCTGCTGCTGGTGTGGGTGCTGGTCTGCGCGTCTTGCTGCTGCTGCTGCGCGTGCTTTTCCGGCTCTTCCTGCTGCTGCTGCTGCTGCGCATGTTGTTCGCGTTGTTCTTGCTGCTGCTGCTGCTGAGTCGTCCCAGTGCGCCCCACGGGCCTGGGGTTTAGGGTTTAGGGTTTAGGGTTTAGGGTTTAGGGTTTGGGGCGCAGGTGTTGGCGCGAGTGGTGCCTGGGGAAGACGTTTTTGAGTTGTGTTTATTTGGAGATTTATTTGTTGCAAAAGAAGCAGCAAAAGTTTACCAAAGAAAGGCCAAGGCCAAGAAGATCGAAAAAGGTTTGCTGCTGCTCTTTTTATTATCAACTAATTAATTAATTAATTAATTAATTAATTAATCAATTAATTAATTAATTAATTAATTAATTAATATTTATTTATTTGTTTATTGTTTCATCCGTTTCGGTATTTGTTTAATCCGCGTTTTGTCCTGGCTTTCACCCTTCCTCCGCTGCTGCTGCTGCTGCTGCTGCTGCTGCTGCTGCTGCTGCTGCTGCTGCAGGGATAGCGGTGCCGACGTGCGTGTCAGTGAACGAAGTGTTTGCGAACTTCTCTCCTTGCGAAAGAGCTGCTTCTTTGCTGCTGCGGGAGGGGGATTTGGTGAAGGTGCATTTGGGGGCGCACATAGATGGTTTTGTTGCTGCTGCTGCTTACACCGTCATTTGCTGCAGCAGCAACGCAGCAGCTTTCAGCAGCGGGGCTTCTCCCGCAGCAGCAGCAGCAGCAGCAGAAGCAGCAGCGGCGGTCCGCGAGACCCTCGCGGCGCTGCCGCCCGCCCCCGAGGAGTACCGCCAGCAGCAGCAGCAGCTCCGCGAAGCAGCAGCAGCAGCAGCAGCAGCAGCAGCAGCAGCAGCAGCAGGACCTGCTGCTGCTGTCCTCAAGGCCTGCTGGCTGGCAGCAGAAGCTGCGCTGCGCAAAGTCGACGTGGGCGCGAAGGCCAGCGAAGTCACGAAGGCCATCGAGGCCGTCGCAGAAGACATGGGAGTCAAACCCATGCACGTCAGTCCTGCTGCTGCTGCTGCTGCTGCTGCTGCTGCTGCTGCTGCTGCTGCTGCTGCTGCTGCTGCGGATGCAGCGGATGCAGTGCTGCGGCTGCAGTGCTGCTGCTGCGGATGCAGTGCTGTTGTTGATGCAGTGCTGCTGCTGCGGATGCAGTGCTGCTGCTGCTGCTGCTGCGGATGAAATGGTGCTGCTGCTGCTGCTGTTGCTGCTGCTGCAGCGGTGGTGCAGTGCTGCTGCAGTGGGACAGTGCTGCTGATGCTGCAAGGGTGCTGATGCAATGCTGCTGCGGATGCAGCCCTGCTGCTGCAGTGCTGCTGCTGATGCAGTGCTGCAGCTGCTGCAACGCTGCTGCAACTGCTGCAGGGCCGCTGCTGCAGTGCTGCTGCTGGAATGCTGCTGCTGCAATGGTGCTGCTGCTGCTGCAGTGCTGCTGCGGTGCTGGTGGTTGTGTTTGTCTTCTTTTTTGCTGCTTTTTGTCTTCTTTGGAAGGCAATTGCTGCTGCTGCTGCTGCTGCTGCTGCTGCTGCTGCAGGGAGTTCTGTGCTACCAAATGAAGCAGCACGTAATCGAAGGCAGCCGGACCTTCCCAATTGTCTCCGGTTCAGCAGAAGACAAGGTGCATGCAATTTCTTTTTATTTTTTATTTTTTATTTTTATTTATTCTTTTAATTGTTTTATTCTTTTAATTGTTTTATTCTTTTAATTGCTTTATTCTTTTAATTGTTTTATTCTTTTAATTGTTTTATTCTTTTAATTATTTCATTCTTTTGTTGCTGCTGCTGTGCACTTTTATTTGTCGTCTGTTTATCTCCCAGCTGCTCATCTTTACTATTTGCTGCTGCTGCACTTACTGCTGCGGCATTTGCTGCTGCTGCATATGCTGCTGCTGCATTTGCTGCTGCTGCATTTGCTGCTGCTGCACTTGCTACTGCTGCACTTGCTGCTGCTGCACTTGCTGCTGCTGCACTTGCTGCTGCTGCACTTGCTGCTGCTGCACTTGCTGCTGCTGCTGCTGCAGCAAGAAGACTTTACCTTCGAGGCGAATGAGCTGTACTCTCTGGACGTGGTGCTGTCAGCAGGTGAGAAGATTTATTTATTTATTTATTTATTTTATTAATTAAATTAATTTAAATTATATTTTGGAATTAATTCAAATCCAATTCACATTTTGAAATTAATTCAAATCCAATTCATGAATTCAGCCCCTCCAATTGCCCAGTCCGACAACCCCACCGCTGCTGCTGCTGCTGCTGCTGCTGCTGCTGCTGCTGCTGCTGCGCGTCTCAACCCGCAACTCTTTCGGCGCTCCCCCCTACCCCGCAAGAACTTCTTCATTCAATTATTATTTATTATTTATTTAATTTTGTTTTATTTATTTATTTATTTATTTATTTATTTATTTATTTATTTATTTATTTATTTATTTATTTATTTATTAGGAGAAGGAAGAGCGCGGGAGTCTGCAGTGCGGCCTTCGGTCTTCAAGCGGGCGGTGGAAAGGAAGTACATTTTGAAGAGCCAGTTGGGCCGGGCCTTCATGAACCAAGTGGAGAACAGATAAATAATAAATAAATAAATAAATAAATAAATAAATAAATAAATAAATAAAAATAAATAAATAAATAAATAAATAGTTTTAACTCTTCAGTTCGTTCTTTGGTGAAAAGCGCAAGTTCCAGTTCTTCAGCAGCTCGTCCCAGGAGCTGATCTGCCCGCAGCAGCAAACGGCGTTGCTGCTGCTGCTGCTGCTGCTGCTGCTGCTGCTGCTGCTGCTGCGGTTGAAGATGCTGCTGGTGCTGCTGTTGCAGAGCCTCCTGCTGTTGCCGTTGTAGATGCTGCTGCTGTTTTCTTCGGTGCTGCTGCTGCTGCTGCGATGAGTGGCGCAGCTTTGCTGCTGCTGCTGCGATGAGTGGCGCAGCTTTGCTGCTGCTGCTGCTGCTGCTGCTGCTGCTGCCGTTCTTTCGCTGCTGCGAACGCAGCATTTACGACTCTTGAGTAAACAACCGCAGATGCATTAAAATTAATTATTTATTTTTGAATATTTATTTTATTTATTTCTTTTTTTCTTTTATTTGCTGCAGACTTCCCAACTCTCCCCTTCTCCCTGCGGCAGCTATCTGACGAAAGAGCCTCCAAGGTCGGAGTCGCCGAGGCCATGCGCCACGAGCTCATCACCCCCTACGTCCCCACAGAAGGTGTCTTGCTGCTGCTGCTGCTGCTGTTGCTGCTGCTGCTGCTGTTGCTGCTGCTGCTGCTGTTGCTATTGGTGCTGCTGCGGTTGGTGCTGCTGCTGTTGGCGGTGCTGCTGCTGTTGGTGCTGCTGCGGTTGGTGCTGCTGCGGCTGGTGCTGCTGCGGTTGGTGTTGCTGCTGTCGGTGCTGCTGCTAGTGCTGCTGCAGCTGTCGTTGCTGCATCTGCTGCTGCTGTTGATGGTGGTGTTGCTGCTGCTGTTTTTGGTGCTGCTGCTGCCGCTGTTATTGCTGCTGCTGCTGCCGCCGCTACTGTTGGTTTTATTGCTGCTGCTGTTGAAATGGTGTCATTGCTGATGTCTTGCTGCTGCGCTGCTGTTGCTGCTGCTGCTGCTTCTGTCGGTGATGCACTGCTGCTGCTTTCGTGTATGCTACTGCTGCTGCTCTTGGTGCTGCTCTGTGTGTTGCTGCTAATGCTGTTACTGCTGCTGCTGCTGCTGCTGCTGCTGCTGCTGCAGACCGAGGCGGCGCTTTAACAGCACAATTCAAATGCACAGTGCACCTGACGCCTTCTGGAGTCAAAAAGGCGAGCGAGGGTTTAGGGTTTAGGGTTTAGGGTTTAGGGTTTAGGGTTTAGGGTTTAGGTTGTGGGGCCTCGGGGTGGAGGCGGCGTTGTGGGCGCAGCTTCAAATTGGGAATTCTCAAGGCTTAGGGTTTAAACAGTAGAGCTTAGGGCTTAGAGTTCGGGGTTTAGGGTTTAGGGTTTAGGGTTTAGGGTTTAGGGTTTAGGGTTTAGGGTTTAGGGTTTGCTGCGCAGGTCACGGGGCTGCCTTTCGTGCAAGAGCGTTTGCTGAAGGCCCCGGATTTGAAGCGGGAAGACCTGAAGGCTCTTTTGGCGGTTTCGCTAAACCCTAAAAAGAATAAAAAGAAGCAAAAGAGTGCAGCAGCAGAGGCCAGCAGCTAGAGC
Organism: Eimeria necatrix; assembly: GCF_000499385.1. Classification (NCBI taxonomy): domain Eukaryota; phylum Apicomplexa; class Conoidasida; order Eucoccidiorida; family Eimeriidae; genus Eimeria; species Eimeria necatrix. Next base: position 238,540 of record NW_013654790.1, on the reverse strand, counting down.
AGCAGCAGCAGCAGCAGCAGCAGCAGCAGCAGCAGCAGCAACACAGGCAGCAAACAGTCGACACAATAGGGGCTTCGGTCCCACGCAGAGCAGGCTCAGAGAGACGCAGGCAGGGGAGAGGCAGCAGCAGCAGCGCCTGCCGTCTTGCTGCTGCTGCTGCTGCTGCTGCTGCTGCTGCTGCTGCTCGACAGCAGCAGCAGCAGCAGCAGCAGTGGCGAGGGGCCCACCCTGCTGCTGTTAGTGACTCGCATGCAGTAGCGCCGCAGCTTTAGCAGAGGGAAGCGTTTCGCTCATTTGCTGCTCCTGCTGCTGCTGCCTAGCCTGCTGCTGGAAAGCAGCACAACCAGCAGCAGCAGCAGCAGCAGCTACCTGCTGCAGCAGATGGCTGCTGCTGCTGCGGCGGCGCTTTATGCTGCTTCCGGATAACTCGTTTGGTCACTAAGACATGCAACGTGCTGCAGTGTACTGGAGGCGGGATATGCAGCAGCAGCAGCTGCGGGGGGGCGGGATGTCTGCTGCTGCAGCAGGAAACCGCGCCACTTGCTGCTGCTGTGGCTGTTCCGCGCAGCAGCAGCAGTGAGGCCTGATACTCCCGCTCTTGAGCAGCTAGGGTTTAGGGTTTGTAGCAGGGTTTAGGGTTTAGGGTTTGTAGCAGGGTTTAGGGTTTAGAGGGCCTCTGAGCCTCAAATTTGAAAAAGAAGTGAAATGAGCAGCAGCAAAAGCGGCGAGGTCACTGCAGCGCTGCAGCGAGCTTGGGGTGTCTAGACACCGCGGGCCCAGCAGTTGGAAACCTCCTCAAAAATCAAATTTTCATTTATTTCATTTTTATTTAAATTAATAAATTAAAAATAAAAAGTCCAGGGCTGACAAAACGCGTGTGTGGGGCCCCCGGGGGCCCCATGAGGCTCTTGGGGGCCCCCAGGTAGCTCAGGGGGCCCCCAGGGGCCCCTGGGGGCCCTTGTGTTCCCTTCACAAACCCTAAACCCTAAACCCTAAACCCTAATTTGGTGGAGGGCTTTTTATTTGGGTCCATATGGTGATTGTTGTTTGGCTGGCGTTAAGCAGCGGGCCCTAAACCCTAAACCCTAAACCCTAAACCCTCATATCTAAACCGTAAACACTCAGTCCTGACCTCCGCCTGACGCTGCTGCTAAGCCTCCGCGTAAACCCTCATGAGACCTGGGATTGTAAACTCTTCCAGCCCATGGCAGCAGCAGCAGCAGCAGCAGCAGCAGCAGCAGCAGCAGCAGCAGCAGCAGGAGGCCCCAGGCTCCCCTTGGGGGGGCCGCTCGCTCTCCACCGCTGGGGGGCCCCCACTCTGTGGAAGGGTCCCGCGGCGCAGCAGCAGTTGCTGCTGCTGCGCTGCTGCTGCAGCAGAGATGGTGGTGTTGCTGCAGCAGCAACGCAGCAGCAGCAACCGCTGTTGCGCTGCTGCAGCAGCAGCACCACTGTCTCTCCTGTAAGGAAACAGTTGCAGCAGCAGCTGCTGCAGCAGCAGCTGCTGCAGCAGCAGCAGCAGCAGCAGCTGTATCAAACCCGCTGCTGGAGCAGTGCCTCCCACAATGAGTCTCGAGATCATGTGCGCGCAGCAGCTGCTGCTGGGAGTAGCAGCAGCAGCAGCAGCAGCAGCAGCAACAGCAACAGCAGCAGCAGCAACAACAACAACAAAAATAGCAGGGGCCGCACCAGGCGCCGGCCACAACGCGTCGCTTCCAGCTCCCCCAGCAGCAGCAGCAGCAGCAGCAGCAGCAGCAGCAGCAGCAGCAGCAGCAGCAGCAGCAGCATAAGTGCAGCAGCAAGGCGGTCTTTTGTGCAGTTCGGCGTTGCTGCTCCTTTGCTGCAGGCAATAGCGCGTTTGGGTTTGCTGCAGCCAACAGCAATTCAAGAAAAGGCAATTCCCGTAATAAAGAAAGTGAGTTTTTTAATTCTTTTATCTCCTGCTGCTTCTTTTATTCATTTCTGCTGCTGCTGCTGCTGCTGCTGCTGCTGCTGCTGCTGCTGCTGCTCAGGGCCACAGTGTTCTGCTGCTGGCGCCCGCTGGCAGCGGCAAGACCCTCAGCTACGCACTTCCTTTGCTCTCCCGCCTCCACCCATCAGCAGCAGCAGCAGCAGCAGCTGCTGCTGCTGCTGCAGCAGCCCCAGCAGCAGCAGCAGCAGCAGCAGCAGCAGCAGGAGGCCGCCCCGCGCAGCCGCACTGCCCGCGGCTGCTGATTCTGGTGCCCACGCGGGAGTTGGCCCGCCAGGTGTACAGCAGCACGCTGCAGCCGCTTGCTGCTGCTGCTGCTGCTGCAGTGACCGACATCAGCAGCAGCAGCAGCAGCAGCAGCAGCAGCAGCAGCCGCGCAGCGCGCTACGGATGGCCCCTCTCTGCATGCGTCTTGGCGGGGGGCGGCAGCTATGCTGCTGAAGCTGCTGCGCTGCAGCAGGGAGTGGACGCAGCTGTCTGTACACCTGCGCGGCTGCTGCTGCACCTCAAGAAAAGAAATTTGCTGCTGCAGCAGCTGCAGCAGCTCGTCGTGGAGGAAGCAGACGCCCTTTGCGACTCCTTCTACGCCAAGGAGCTCCACTTCATCCTGAGTCTCGTCAAGCAGCAGCGCGGATTCAGCAGCAGCAGCAGCAGCAGCAGCAGCAGCAGCAGCAGCAAGAAGGGGGTGCAGCTGGTGTTTGTAGGAGCAGCAAACTCGGGGGCCCTTGTCTCTTTCCTTCGCTCTTTCAGGCCGGACGGCTCGGAGACAGAATTCCTGCTGCGGGGAACAAACAGCAGCAGCAGCAGCAGCAGCAGCAGCAGCGACAGCAGCAGCAGCAGCAGCAGCAGCAGCTCGAGTCTGTACGACGAGCTAACTCTTGTGTCTAGCGGGGGCCTCCATTTGCTGCCCCCGCGCTGCCAGCAGCAATTTGTGGCCATCGACTCCACCGGCGGTTTGCTGCAGCTGCTGGAGGCTGTGGGGCCCCCGTCGCAGCAGGAGAAGCAGCAGCAGCAGCAGCAGCAGCAGCAGCAGCAGCAGCAGTGTCAGACTGTGGTCTTCTGCAACACGCTCTCCGCCTGCAGGTATGCCGTTTCTGCTGCTGCTGTTGAATCTGCTGCTGCTGCTGCTGCTGCTGCTGCTGCTGCTGCTGCTGGTTTGCCGCTATCAACTCACTACCATCAAGAGGCAGAGGGCTCGTGCTGCTGCTGCTGCTGCTGCTGTTGCTGCTGCTGCTGCTGCTGCTGCTGACGAATGAGCATGCGCGCACTTCGACTTTCCGCCGCGCGCAGCCGACTAGTTGTCAATTAATTCAAACTGCATTTATTTATTTATTTATTTATTTATTTATTTATTTATTTATTTATTTATTTATTTATTTATTTATTTATTTATTTATTATTTATTTATTTATTTATTTGTTTATTTATATTTAGGGCTGCGGACTTTTACTTGAGAGAAAGAGGAGTGGCTTGTTCGGCGTGCCACGGGGAGCTGCCATTTGCTGTGCGGGAGAAGGAGTGCGGAGTTTGTTTGAATTGGAATTAATTATTTATTTTTAATTTAATTATTTATTTAAATTTTATTTTTTAATTCAATAAAAGCATTTCAAACACTTTTCAACGAAATGGCCACGCGCAGCGCGTCAAGTCGAGGGCTCTGGCTCTTCTTGGGACACCCTGCTGCTGCTGCTGCTGCTGCACTTGCTGCTGCAGCAGCAGCAGCAGCTGCTGCTGCTGCTTGCTGTTCGTCTGCTGCTCTTGCTGCTGTGGGAGCTGCTGCTGCTGTCCTCTGGGGCTAACATGCACATGGTGGAAGATCTTGGGTAACGCGTCAAGGCCAAAGGCATAAAATTAGGGTTTAGGGTTTAGGGTTTAGGGTTTAGGGTTTAGGGTTTAGGGTTTGTGCGCAGATTCAAGCGCTTCGTGCAAGGCAAGAGTCGTGTGCTCATTACCACTGACGTCTGCGCCAGAGGCCTTGACTTGCCAAACGTCAAACATGTAGGCTGCTGCTGCTGCTGTTGTTGTTGCTGCTGCAGCTGCTGCTGTTGCTGCTGCTGCTGTTGCTGCTGCTGCTGCTGCTGATGCTGCAGCTTCACCTGCCGCTGCTGCTACTTCTGCAACCACTCCTGCTGCATTCGTTGCAACAACAGGAGCAGCGGCTCCTCCCCCAGCCAACTAAAGCCGCTCCTGCTGCTGCTGCTGCTGCTGCTGCTGCTGCTGCTGCTGCTGCTGCTGCTGCAGGTGGTGATGTTTGGGATGCCGCAGCACTTCGTGGACTACCTCCACAGAGTGGGGCGCCTCAGCAGAGGAGCAGCAGCAGGAAAAGTGACAGCGCTGCACAGGCGGCGGGACCGGCCGCTGCTGCAGCAGATAATGGCAGCAACTGCTGCTGCTGCTGCTCCTGCTGCTGCTGCTGCTGCTAGGCCTGCTGAGCAGCGCTTGCAGGAGCTTCAGCTGCAGCAGCAGCTGCTGCAGCACGCGCCGGAGCAGCAGCAGCAGCAGCAGCCGGCGCTTGCTGCAATCACTTTCGTCAACAGCAGAACCAGGCGCATACTTAAGCTGCAGCGGAGATGGCAGCAGCTGCTTGACATGAAGTGAGCAGCTGCAGCAACACAGTAGTTGCTGCTGCTGCTGCTGCTGCTGCTGCTGCTGCTGCTGCTGCTGCTGCTGCTTCTCCATCATATTAGAAGCCTTAGTAGGTGCTCCGTCGTTGAGGGCTTTTTCTCATGCGCCTCTGTATGCACTTCTGCTGCTGTTGATGCTGCTGTCCCTGCACTGCTGCTGCTGCTGTTGCTGCTGCTGCTGCTGCTGTTGCTGCTGCTGCTGCTGCTGCAGGAACAGGAAAAGGAAAATAGGAGGGCGCAAGGCCGCTGGCTTGGCGCCTCGGAGAGGCCTCGCGAGCCCTCGGAACAAACACTACCTAAAGAAGCTGCACTTCAAGTAAGCAGCAGCAGCAGCAACAGCAGCAACAGCAACAGCAACAGCAGCAGCAGCAGCTGCAGCAACAGCAACAGCAACAGCAGCAGCAGCAGCAGCAGCAGCAGCTGTGCTAACGGGAAGGGGGTTCGAATGGGGATTTGGATGGCGACCAGAAGCCCTTGCTTCTGCTGCTGCTCGGAACACCAGTGCTGCTGCTGCTTCTCCCCATTTTGCTGCTGCGCTTTGGGTTATCGCTGCTGCTGCTGCTGCTGCTGCTACTCTTGCTGCTGCTGTTCTTAGAATGAAGGCGGAGAAGAAACTCGCGGAGCTCCAGAAGAGAGGCATCATTCGCAAGTCCCACAAACTCCCCAGGTAAGCACAGGTCGCGCTGCTGCTGCTGCTGATTTTGTTGCTGCTGCTGCTGCTGCTGATTTTGCTGCTGCTGCTGCTGCTGCTGCTTATCAGATCTGTAAGTTCCAGATTTGAGGCCTGTGCTGCCGCAGCTGCTAGCTCCTAGGAATGCAGTTGCAGGTTCTTGATTACTGTCGCTGCTGCTGCTGCCCCTAGCATTGCTGCTGCTCCTAACACTGCTGCTGCTGCTGCTGCTGCTGCTGCTGCTGCTGCTGCTGCTGCTGCTGCTGCAGGCGCCCCGACAGCGTGATAGAGCGCTGCGACGCGCAGCAGATCCCAAAAGTGCAGAGAGGGGCTGACGGCCATATGCAGTTCTTTGGTGTTCGCCGCAGCAGGAGGAAGCAAGAAGAACTTCGAATGCAGCAGGAGGTATTGCTGCTGCTGCTGCTGCTGCTGCTGCTGCTGCTGCTGCTGCTGCTGCAGCTGCCGCTGCAGTCGCCGCTGCTTTCGCTTCTGCTGCTTCGCCTCATGATGCGCATGTGCTGTGTCAGCAGTCCCGCTAGAGAAAGAGACAGCCAAACTTGAATCTGCTGCTGCTGCTTCTGCTGCTGCTGCTGCTGCTGCTGCTGCTGCTGCTGGGGTGTCTGTACACCGCAGGCGGGGCGGTATGAAGACCCTAGCATTACAGTTCCTTTAGAAAAAACTCCGAAGTTTTCGGAGACGAAAAGAGTGGGGGAGAGGAGGCCTTTGTTTTCCTGAGGTGTACGTACACCTGAGCGCTGCTGCTGCTCCTTAGCGTCCTGCTGCTGCTGCTGCTCACTGGCTCCCCTGCTGCTGCTGCTGCCCAGTGGCCCCCCTGCTGCTGCTGCTGCTCTTTGGCTCGCCTGCTGCTGCTGCTGCTGCACTTCTGGATATTTGCAAACCGTCGCCTCCCCCGCGTGCAGCACCAGACGTAGCAGCAGCAGCAGCAGAAGTAGCAGCAGCAGCAGCAGCAGCAACGACAGCTGCGGCGTGGAAAAGAGAGGCTCGCAGCAGCAAAAGCGAGTAGGCGACAGCAGCAGCAGCAGCAAACGGAGACAGAGAAAGACACAAGAGCAGCAGAGGACAGAAGCAACGGCGGCGGCCTTGCTGCTGGCCCTCCAAGCAGCTGCTGCTGCTTTGCTGCAGCAGCAGCCCCTTCTCCTGCAGCAGGGGGAGTGGAGCGCAGCAGCAGTATTCACAGCAGCAGCCAGCAGCAGTGTTCGCAGCAGCAGCCAGCAGCAGTATTCGCAGCAGCCCGCAGCAGCAGCTGCAGCTAGCTAGAATTAGCTGCAGCTAGCTAAAAGTAGCTGCAGCTAGCTAGAAGTAGCCGCAGCTAGCTCTTGTGAGCTACAGCTAGCTGCAGCTAGCTCCGGCTAGCTACAGCTAGCTGCAGCTAGCTCCGGCTAGCTACAGCTAGCTGCAAGTTGCCACAGCCCATCCCATGTGGCCCTGGGTAACTGCAGCTAGCTATGGCTAGCTGCAGCTAGCTACGGCTAGCTGTTGCTAGCTATCGCTAGCTTGCCTTAGCTGGGCCGAGCCACAGCTAGCTGTGCTGGCTAGCTGCAGCTAGCTGCAGCTAGCCAACACTGGCGAGGCTAAGCCAGGCGTGGCGAGCTGTGGGCGTGACTCTGTCTTGGGCAAAATGTGCGCAGCTGCAGCTAGCTGCAGCTAGCTGGCTGCAGCTGCAGCTAGCTGGCTGCAGCTGCAGCTAGCTGCAGCAGGCTGGCTGCAGCTGCAGCTGGCTCTGAGTGACTGCACCCATGTGCGAGTGCCTGGAGCTAGCTGCGAGCTGCTGCAGCTAGCTGTGCGTGGCTGCAGCTAGCTATGCGTGGCTGCAGCTAGCTAAGTGTGGCTGCAGCTAGCCATGAGTAGCTGCAGCTAGTTGGGGTGTTAGGCCTGCTGCAGCTGGCTGCTAGCTAGCTGTGGGCCCCTCCGTAGCTAGCTACAGCTTGCTATAGAAAGAGCTGCGGCTAGCTGTAAAGTGCCGCAGTCAGCTGCTGTAGTTAGCTGCGAGCTGCTGCAGCTAGCCTCGAGCTGCTGCAGCTAACTGCAAACTGCTGCAGCTAGCCTCGAGCTGCTGCAGCTAGCTGCGAGCTGCTGAAGCTAGCTGCGAGCTGCTGCAGCTAACTGCAAGCTGCTGCAGCTAGCCTCGAGCTGCTGAAGCTAGCTGCAAGCTGCTGCAGCTCACTGCTTGCTGCTGCAGCTCACTGCAAGCTGCTGCAGCTAGCTGCGAGCTGCTGCAGCTAGCTAACTGCGAGCGGCTGCAGCTAGCTGCGAGCTGCTGCAGCTAGCTAGCCACTGCGTCTTGGACTTTCTGGCTGTGTGGCTGAGGACTCATGGGGCTGTGTCTGTCTTCTCGTTGGTTTGTCTTCATTTAAAAAGTGGCATTTATGATTTATTTTAATTAAAATAAAAAATAAAACTAATTTAATTTCATTTGCTGCAGCAAAGATAGCTGCAAAGGCAAGAGTTGCTGCTGCTCGCTGCCGTGGGGTTCTCGCGAGCCCCAGCAGCCGCCTCGGCATTCTTTGCTGCTGCTGCATCGAATTTAATTCTTTTAATTCTTTTAAATTGCATGCATTTATATTCAATTTTTAGATACCTTTTGCAATTATAAAGAATACAGGCAGGCGCAGCAGCAGACACAACGAGCAGCAGCAGCAGCGGCTGCTGCAGAAGCCGAAGCAGCAGAGCCAGCAACAGCGGAAGGGAGAAGCACACTGCAGCAGCTGCAGCAGCAGCGGCTGCTGCTGCTTCAGAACCGCAACAGCCGCAACAGTCGCCAGCAGCAGCAGCAGCAGCAGCAGCAGCAGCAGCCATAATGCGGGCACATCATTGGACAGGGGCCACCGCTAGGCGGGGCCTTATGCATAAAGAGGCACTTCTGGCCTAAAAGTTGACATGGCCGCAGCAGCAGCAGCAGCTGTTGCTGCTGCTGCTTCTGCTGCTGCGGTTCGTGAGTCCAGGACCCGCAAGACGCAGCGACAGCAGCAGGGCAGCAGCAGCAGCAGCAAAGAGCAAAAAGCAGCAGCATTGGCGCTGCAGCAGGAGCAGTGAAGCCTCAGCAGCTTATGCAGAGTCTGCTGCTGAATTGGTGTCACAGCAGCAGCAGCAGCAGCAGCAGGGGGTTCCTCTTTGCTGCCACGAACTGCAATGATGCTGCTGCTGCTGCTGCTGCACATTCTGCTGCTGGTACCCCCGCAAGCAGGCGGGGTTACCTTCCCGAGCAGCAGGAGCTGCAGCAGCAGGAGCTGCAGCAGCAGAAGCTGCAGCAGCAGCCTCTATATCAGCAGCAGCAGCAGCAGCAGCAGCAGCGCAGCAGGGTTGCTTGGAGGCCTCAGTTCTCTCAGCAACTATGCTGCAGCAACCAGCAGCAGCAAAAATGTACCCTTGGGGTTTGCCCTCCCCACCGTGCTGAGGACGTGGAACTCAGGCAGTAGCAGCAGCAGCAGCAGCAGCAACAGCAGCAGCAGCAGCAGCAGCAGCAGCAGGTTTCTTTGTCGGCATGGTGGGGGAGTAGATGCCCTTAATGCTGTTAGAGAGAGGGCTGCAGCAGGCCGAGGGCAGCAGCAGCTCCAGAAGCAGCAGGAGCTGCTGCTGCAGCGGCAGCGGCTCTTGCAGCTGCAGCAGCAGCTGCAGCAAAAGCAGCAGCAGCAGCGAAAACGGCGGTCGCGAAGGGAGGAAGGGAGTGGCGCAGCAGCTGCTGCTGCACCCGCTGCTGCGGCGTCCCTTGCTGCCAGTGCTGCTGCTGCTGCTGCAGCAGAAGCAGCAGAACGGGATGCTTTGTTTGCTGCTGCTCTTTACGAGTCTGTAGAGGCAGCAAAGAGCCCACGCGAGCTGCTGCAGCTGCTGCTGCTGTTTGGAGACGTTTCTGCTGCTCCTGCTGCTGCCAG
>NW_013654790.1:211890-226890 GCF_000499385.1 Eimeria necatrix | reverse complement strand
AGCAGCAGCAGATGGCGGTGATTCTGATGCTGCTGCTTTTTTGGGCCGCCTTGCTGCTTCCTGCGGCTGGCCTCTCACATGGCTGCAGCAGCTGCGTGCTGCTGCTGCTGCTGCAGGGAGGTCCTTCTGTGCTGCAGACAGGCAGCGCCGTGCTGCTGCTCTGCTGCAGCAGGTCGGTAATTACTAGGCTCTTAACGCTGCGCTGTTGCATTGCTTGCTGTTGCTGCTGCTGCTGCTGCTGCTGCTGCTCCGCTGCTTGTGCTTCGCTGCTTCAGCTGCTGCTGTTGCTGCTGCTGCTGCTGCTGCTGCCTCCGCAGATGGGCCTGGACGCGCAGCTGCAGCCAATAACGCCTGAAGGGTTCGCCCCGGACATTGCACTTCCACTGCAGCAGCAGCAGCAGCAGCAGCAGCAGCAGCAGCAAGCCTTGGGCGCCCCTAAGGGGGGCCCCCGGGGCGTGGCGCTGCAGATTGAGGGCCCCAGCAGATGGGTACCGAACCCAAGTCTGAAGGGGCCCCCAACTCTTTCTGTTGCAACAAGATTGAGAAACAGGTGAGTTGTTGCTGCTGCTTCTGCTGCTGCTGCTTCTGCTGCTGCTGCTTCTGCTGCTGCTGCTGCTGCTGCTGGAGTCGCTGCTGTTGCATTTGGTGCTGCAGTAGCGACAGCCTGAGGAGCTTTCCGTGTGCTGATGCATTCCAACAACTGCCCGCCTGCTGCTGCTGCTGCTGCTGTTGCTGCTGCTGCTGCTGCTGCTGCTGCTGCTGCTGCTGCAGGCTGCTCAAGGGCCTGGGCTGGCGCGTGGTCTCTGTGCCTTCTTGGCTGTTGCCGCTGAGGGGCTCAGCAGCAAAAGAGCAGCAGAACATTTTGTCTGTTCTGCCCCCAGATGTGCAGCAAGCCATCAAGCAGCAGCAAGAGAGGCAGCAGCAAGAGTGGCAGCAGCAGCAAGAGCGGCAGCAGCAGCGAGAGCGGCAGCAGCAACAGGAGCGGCAGCAGAAACTGGAGCAGCAGCAGCAGGAAAGACACGCGAGCGACAACAGAGGACCTAGCAGCAGCAGCAGCAGCAGCAGCAGCAGCAGCCAGTTGCTGCTAATGGAGGCACTTGCTAGAGCTGCAATGCACGACGTCTTTAAAAGCAGCAGCAGCGACAGCAGCAGCAGCAACAGCAGCAGCAACAGCAGCAGCAACAGCAGCTGCTAACACTTCGAGGGATAGCTAGAAGAGGCATCGAAAAGGTTTCTCTTTTCATTTCCGTTTCTTTTCTTTTTCATTTCTTGTCTTTTGCTGCTTTTATATTTCTATTTATTTCTTTATCCCGCTTCTTTCCTCTGTTTCCCATTTGCTGCCACGCCCAAGCAGCAGCAGCAGCAGCTGCTGCTGCTGCTGCTGCTGCAGCAGCAGCAAAACAACGGGACGAAGCGACAATGCCGTAGCAAAGTTTAGTTCTTAGGGGGGTCCCAGTGTCTAGCCAGGACCCTTTTGCTGCTGCAGCAGAAGCAGGCTCCAAATTTGCTGCAGCAGCAAGTTGCTGCTGCAGCAGCAAGCGTGACGACGCCAGCACAGGAAGCGCCCTCTTCTGCAGCAGCAGCAGCAGCGGCTGCTGCTGGCAGCTGCAGCAGCTGCTGCTCATTTGTAGCTGCAGCAGCTGCTGCTCATTTGTTCACGGGGGCAAAAGGGCAGTCCAGAGCAGCAGCAGCAGCAGCAGCAGCGGCAGCAGCAGCAGCACCGTTTGCTGCTGCACCTACTGGGAAGTTTTTCAACGGTGTGCAGCATTTACGAGTGGGAGGCCCCCCAGAAAGCTCTTGAGAGCCAGCTGAAGAAGCCCCTGCTGCTGCTGCTGCTGCTGCAGTTGCTGCTGCTGCTGCTGCTGCTGCTGTGCGCAGGCTGCCCTGTGGGGCACCCCGTGTCGCCCAGAGACTTGGGGCTTTCTGCTGCTGAAGGCAAAGACACTTCGCTGCGGGGGGAAGCAGCAGGTGCGCATGCAGCTTCACTAGATGCTGCTGCTGCTGCTGCTGCTCCGGCTGCTGCTGCTGCTGCGGTGGCCCCAGCAGGCAGCAGCAAGGAGCTGTGGAGGGTCACTGGACTGGAAACCTGCAGCAGCAGCAGCCGCAGCAGCAGAAAGTGGCGAGTTAAAGGAACCAGCTGCAGCAGCAGCTGCAGCAGCAGCTGCAGCAGCAGCTGCAGCAGCAGCAGCAGCAGCTGCTGCAGCAGCAGCAGCAGCGTCAGGCCTGCGTGCTTTGCTGCGGTGTACGTACACCTCGAGACTCACCGCAGCATTTGATTTGGTCCTCACAGGGGCCCTCTTTCCCTTCAGGGGGCCCCTCCTATTTGCTGCGGCAGAGGAGGCCCTGGGTTTTGCTGCTGCTGCTGCTGCTGCTGCTGCTGCTGCCGTTGGGAGCCTTCGCCTCTTCTGCGCCGCGGCACACACGGAGTTGACCACAGCTTAGGTGTAACTGCAGCAGACCTGGCACCGTTTGCTGCTGCAACAACCGCTGCTGCAGCAGCCGCTGCAGCAACCGCTGCTGCTGCATCGACTGCTGCTGCAGCAGCTGCTGCTGCAGCAGCTGCTGCTGTTCCTAATGGGGCAGTGCACACATGAAGTGCCCTAGGGTTGCAACAGGGGAGGTGGCGGCACTGAAGTGTACGTACACCGCAAGGGGGGTTGCTGCTGTTGCTGCTGCAGCTGCTGTTGCTGCTGCTGCAGCAGGTGCACTTACCGCTATAGCCTTGCCTGCGAGCGATGTCTGCTTGTGGTGGCGCGGCTGTGCTGCTGCTGCTGCCTTTGCTGCTGCTGCTGCAGCAAAAGCAGCTACCCCGCTTCGGCTTTTGGGCCCTCCAGCTGTCCGCTGCAGCTGCTTCCCTCGCTGCTGCTGCTGCAGCAGGCGCGCCCCTTTAGAAACAGCCATTCGCCGAGCTGCTGCTGCGCGCATTTTGGGGTGTACAGACACCTCAAGTCGGAGAAAAAACACTCAAAAAAACAAAAACAAAGGTGTGCATTCTAGTGCAAAGAGCTGCAGCGACTCTACCGCGCAGCAGCAGCAGCAGCTGCTGCTGCAGCTGAAGCAGCCGTGGGATCGATCCCCAGCAGCCCTGCGCCTGGGGGTTAGCAGCTTTTTTTGCGGAACTTCAGTTCTGCTGCTGCAGTAATTGCTTGTCTTCTAACTCTGCAGCAACACTTTGCTGCTGCTGCAGCCGTTGCTGCTGCTGCAGCGCCGCATTTCGCAGCAGCACGGGGGCCTCTGGTCCTCCAGCTGAGGTCTTGTGGGCCCCCGCTGTTGCTGCAGTGTCTCTGCTGCTGCTGCTGCTGAAATTCGTTAAGAACACACAAATGCTGCTGACAGCAGGCACAGCAGCAGCAGCAAAACGGAGGTAGAGGCAGCAGCAGCACAACTGGCAGCAGCAGCACAACTGGCAGCAGCAGCGCCGAGCGGAAAGCCGCAGCTGCTGCTGCAGAGCCGACGCAGCCAGCAGCAACGGCAGCAGCTTTACGAGTGGCAGCAGCAGCAGCAGCATCAACAACAGCCACAATGCTGCTGCGTATGCATCAGTTTGTGCAACGCTGCAGCAGCTGCTCACAGTTCCTGTGCTGCAGCACAGCAGCGGCAGCAGCAGCAGCAGCAGCAGAAACGCCATGTGTAGAGGCTCTCAGAGGACGGAGGCTGCTTTCTAGAACTCGTGCTGCTGCTGCTGCTTCAGTTTGGCGGCTGCAGCGACAGCAGCAACTGCTGCAGCAGCAGCAGCAGCAACTGCTGCTACAGCTGCCTCGCTGCATGAGAGGGGCCCAAGAGGGGCCGTCTCGCACCTTGACCACAGCAGCAGCAGCAGCAGCAGCAGCAGCAGCAGCAAATGCCAACACAGATGCAGCAGCAACTGCAGCAGCAGCTGCAGCAAGAAGCATTTTGGCAGACACCGTCTGGCCGGGCCCCCCGAAGGGCCCTGCAGCAGCAGCAGCAGCAGCGCATGCATCTTGGGACTTAGGCTTCGCCGAGCCAGACGCGCTGCTGCCTTTGCTGCTGCAGCTGGGAGCAGCAGGTCCAGCCCCAGCAGCAGCAGCAGCAGCAGCAGCAGCAGCAGCAGTTCCGCAGCAGGCGCTGGAGCAGCTAAGCAGCCTGTCGCTGCAGGAGCAGTGGGAAGTATTTGCTGCTGCTCCCCTGTGCGGCGTGCTGCTGCCTCCGTCGTTGCTGCAGCAGCAGCTGCTGCTGTTGCTGCAGCAGCAGCAGCAGGGAAACCTGCGGGGCCCGCAGCTGTCTGAAAGCATCCGCTGCGCTGCATTGGCTCTGGCACTGGGGAACTCTGGCTGCCTTGCAGCAGCAGCAGCAGCAGACACTGCAGCAGCAGCAGCAGCAGCAGCAGACACTGCAGCAGCAGCAGCAGCAGCAGAAACGTTTCATCAGTTGCTGCGGGAGGTGCTAGAGGAGGCAGCAGGCCCTCTGCCCTTCAGCGGCCGCTCTGCTGCTGCTGCTGCCCTCTCTGTGGCAGCAGCAGCAGCAGCAAAGCCAGCAGCGGCAGCACTAGCAGCTGCAGCAACGCAACCTGCTGCTGCTGCTGCTGCTGCTGCTGCGGATTCTTTTGATGCTGCAGTGTCTCTTTTCTCGAAGTTGGGAGACATCTGCAGCAGCGACGAGCTGTCGCTTTCATTTGACTGTTTGCTGCTGCTGCGGATTGGCCTAGAGCTCCTCAGCTGCAGCTGCAGCAGCAGCAGCAGCAGCAGCAGCAGCAGCAGCGGGGCGTGTGGAGGCAGCAGCGACTTGTGGCTGCAGCAGCTGCCAGGCATTGGTGCTGCTGCTGCTTCTTTCTTTCGCTGCGCGGTGCTGCAGCCGCACGTGGCGCTTCCGCTTCCCCCGCAGCAGCAGCAGCAGCAGCAGCAGCAGCAGCAGCAGCAGCAGGTGGAGGAAGAGCAGCAAGATGATTTGATCGATTTGGTCGACGACGAGAGCATCGAACAGCAGCAGCAGCAGCAGCAGCAGCAGCAGCAGCAGCAGGACGAGCCCAGGGACAGCGCCCCGAGGCATGTGGGGCCTTTTGTCTGGAGCCACAGAGTGGCAGCAAGAAGGGTGCGCCATCCTTTGCTGCTGCTGCTGCTGCTGCTGCTGCTGCTGCTGGCAATAGCTGCTGCTGCTGCTAGAGGGCCCCGCAAGTGTGTGTGCTGCTGCTAATTTGCTGCAGGAGCTGCTGCTGCAGCAGCCGCGCTGCTTCCGCAGCAGCACAGTGGCTCTGCCCCAGGAGGGCTGGAGGTTAGTCTGCCAGCTAGCTAGCTGACAAAGCAGCTGGCCAGCTAGCTAGCTAGCTAGCCAGCTAGCTAGCTAGCCAGCTAGCTAGCTAGCCAGCTAGCTAGCTAGCCAGCTAGCCAGCTAGCCAGCTAGCCAGCTAGCCAGCTAGCTAGCTAGCTAGCTAGCTAGCTGCATACGCAGGTGGTCAGATGAGCAGATGGCTAGGCAGCTCGCCGTTTATCCAGCTAGCTGGCATCCAGCTAGCCAGCAGCCAGCTAGCTACCTAGCTAGAGAATATCAGCAGCTAGCTAGCCAGCTAGCTAGCTAGCCAGCTAGCTAGCTGTGTGTTTTGTGTGCTGCAGATGCCTCTCTGCAATTTGCCGAGGATGGAAAGTTCGAGAGGCCCCACAGAGCGAGTGAGGCCTAACCAGCAGCAGCAGCAGCAGCAGCTGCTGCTGCTTGCTGCAGCAGCAGCAGCAACAAGAGCAGCGTTGAAAGCTGCTGCTGCGCCCCGAGGGCCCCCTGTTTTGCTGCTGGCCTTTGGCTGCGGACTTCGCCTGCAGACGCAACCAGAGTAGCTTTAGTCAATTTTTTAGCTAGCTAGCTAGCTTGGTAGCTAGCTAGCTGGCTAGCTAGCTGGCTAGCTAGCTAGCTAGGCAGCTAGTTGGATAGGTGCCTAGCTAGCTAGACAGCTAGCCAGCGAGGCCGCTAGCTACCTAGGCAGTTAGCTAGCTATCAAGGCAACTAGCTAGCTAGGTGGCTAGCTAACTAATTAGCTAGCTAGCTAGCTAGCTAGCTAGCTGGCTAGCTAGCTAGCTAGCTAGCTAAGTAACTGGCTAGGCAGCAGCCTGCGGGGCCCCCGCTGCCCCTGGGAGGAGGCAGCAAAGGCGGCTGGGAGGACGCCGCTGCCGGATTTGCTGCTGCTGCTGCTGCTGTGCCTGCTGCAGCAGCAGCTTTGACAGCAGCAACTTCTTGCGGCGGCTGGGAAGCTTGGGCTGCTGCTGCTGCAGCAGCAGCAGCAACTTCTACTGTAAGTGACTTTCTTTGAGAAGCAAAGAGAAGCACCAAAGCAGCAGGAACTTCAACAAGTGCGCGGCTCTAAGCTTTTCAGTTTGCTGCTGCAGCAGATCTGCTGCTGCAGATGTGCTGCTGCGCGTCTGGTCTAGGAGCTCTGCTGCTGCAGCTCTCATGCTGCAGCATATCGGCTGCTGCAGCTCTCATGCTGCAGCAGATCGGCTGCTGCAGCTCTCATGCTGCAGCAGATCGGCTGCTGCAGATGCCGTGCTGCAGCAGATCGGCTGCTGCTGCAGGTGCCGTGCTGCAGCAGGTCGGCTGCTGCACATCTGCTGCAGTTGCCGTTCTCTGCTTGCCAAATAAAACTTCGAAGTTTAAATTAAATACTTTTTAGAATTTTTTGAGAAAAAAGAATTTCTTTCCATGGAATCCTCTGGGGGGCCCCACAGGAGTGTCGGCTGCTGGGGCCCCCGCCGGGTCTTGCGGTCGGCGCTGCTTGCCTGGGGCCTTTGTCTTTGAATCCTTTCTTTATTTTCAATTTTAAAATGATAATAAAATTAAAAAATAAAAATAAAAAGTATTTAACGGACAAAAGGGCACTGGGGAGCACTGCGGAGTTCTTTGCTTCGATGCAGAGGGCCCCGGGGCCCCCCAGCCCATAGCCATGCAGCAGCAGCAGCAGCAGCAGCAGCGGCTGCTGCTGCTGCAGCGTTTCCCGCGTCTGCTGCAGCAGTTTTTGCTGCTGCTGCTGCTGACAAAGGCAGCAGGCAGCTACGGGGTTCAACTGTGCATAAGGGGCCCCCGAGGGGCCTCAGGGGGGGCCCCTCTGGGGCCCCCCCTGCCTCTCCACAGAAGCAACGGGGGGCCCCCATATGGGGGCCCCTCCCTTGGGGGCCCCCCCAAAGGTTCTCGGCTTAGCTGCTTCTGCTTCTTGGATAAGCTGAAAGCAGCAGCAAGGGCCGCCAAGGTAGGTGCTGCTGCTGCTGCTGCTGTGCTGCTGCTGCTGCTGCTGCGCTGCTGCTGCTGCTGCTGTTGCTGCTGCTGCTGCTGCTGCAGCCATCGCTGCTGCTGCTGCTGCGATTTCAAAGGGCTCTTTTGCTGCGGCGGAGTGGGCAGGGCGCCTGCTTTGCAGGCGCGTGTGTACGGGGACTCAGTTGCTGTTGCTGCTGCTGCTGCTGCTGCTGCTGCTGCTGCTGCTGCTGCTGCTGCTGCTGCTGCGATTTGCGTGCGCAGCAGCAGCAGCAGATAGCGGATCTGAATCTGCTGCTGGAGCAGCAGGGAAAGGAAGGCCGTATTTTAGTAGCGCGGCCTATAGTGGATTATTTCATCAACTCAGGTGTACATACACTGCAGCTCGTCTGCTGCTGCTGCTGCTGCTGCTGCTAATACTGCTGCTGCTAGTGCTGCTGCTGCTGCTGCTGCTGCTGCTGCTGCTGCTAATACTGCTGCTGCTAGTGCTGCTGCTGCTGCTGCTGCAGCCACTGCTGCTGCTCCTTCCGCTGCTACTACTACTGCTACTGCTGCTGCTACTACTGCTGCTCCTGCTGCTGCTCCTGCTGCTGCTCCTGCTGCTACTGCTGCTGCTCCTGCTGCTACTGCTGCTGCTGCTGCTGCTGCTGCTGCTGCAGCTCACCCGGCGAACGGGCGGACGGCGTTTGGCGACGGGTCTTCTCTTCCAGCTTCTTTTTTTCAAAAGGCGAGAAGACAAATTCTGCACTTTTGTTTTATTATTTATTCATTTATTTATTTATTTATTTATTTATTTGTTTATTTATTTGTTTATTTATTTATTTATTTAGTTTTATTATTTATTTATTTATTTATTTATTTATTTATTTATTTATTTATTTATTTATTTATTTAGTTTTATTATTTATGCATTTATTTATTTATTTATTTATTTATTTATTTATTTATTTGTTTTCTTAATTTGTTTTATTGTTCATTTATTTATTTATCTAATTGTTTATTTTTCTATACATTTATTTATTTTGTTTTATTATTAGTTTATTTGTTTATCTATTTTTTATTTCATTTATTTACTTATTTTATATTCGGGTTGTTTAATTATTTATTTACTTCTTTATTCATTTAATTTGTTTTATTATTCATTTATTTGCTTATTTGTTTATTTAATTTGTTTTCTTATTTATTTATTCATTTATTTATCTGTTTACTTAGTTTGTTTTATTATTTATTTATGTATTTTTTTATTTATTCATTATTTGTTTTATTATTTATTCATTTCTTTGTTTATTTTATTTGTTTATTTATTTATTATATATTTATTTGTCTATTTGTGTGGTTTTATTTTATTTCTTGTAGTTATTTTGTTCTATTTTAATTATTTTGTTTTTGTTTTGTTTGTTTGTTTTATTTAGCCAATTTTGCTTATTTCATTTTATTTTTCTTTTTTCTTTTTTCTTTTTTTCTTTTTTCTTTTTTCTTTTGTTCTTTTGTCCTTTAGAGGCAGACTTGATTTTATTCTCTTTTTTATTTTTGCTTTTTATCTTTTTAATTATTTTCTCTTTTCCTTTTTTATCTTTTTCATTTCTTTTCCCCTTTTTTCAATCTTTCTTATTTTGTTAGTTTATTTTTATTTTTCTATTTTTTTCATTTCTTATTAATCTTCTGTTGTTTATCCCTTTTCATTTCTTTTTATCTTTTTTTTTATTTCTATCATTTATCTTTATTAGATTTAATTCTTTTCTTCTTCCGCTTATTTCTTTTTTATTTTCACTTTTATTTTTTCGTTTATTTCTCGCGGCTTTTTTGCCTCTTTTCATTTTATCTTGAATTTTATTTCTTTTCATTTTCTCTTTTATTTGAAATCAAATATTTAATTCTTTTTATTATCTCTTTGAATTCGTTTTTATTGATTTCCTTTTTTGTCACTTTTTGTTTCTTTTTATTTATTTATTGTTTGACCTCTTTCCAATTTTTATTTTTATTTTCTTTTTTTTGTCTTTTTGTTTTATTTGTCTATTTTGCCTTTCTTTCTTTATTTAAAGGCAATACCTCTTAAAAGCCCATTTCAAATTAATTAATTAATTAATACTATCAACCAGTTAATAAATTAACTTGTTTGTTTATTTATTTATTTATTTATTTATTTATTTATTTATCTATCCATTTATTTATTTGTGTTTTCTTCCAACAGCTAATTGCGAGCGGAGCGGAGCCCCCCTGGCATTTCAGTTTAGAGACAGTCCAGCTTGGGGGGCCCCCCAACTCCAGGGGGCCCTTGGGGGCCCCCCAGGGGGGCCCCCAGGGGGCCCCCCCAGCAGGGGCCCCTCAGGGGGGCCCCCAGGGAAGCCCTCCAGCAGGAGCCCCTCAGGGGGGCCCCCCGGGGGCCCCTCAGGGGGGCCCCCCGGGGGCCCCTCGGGGGGCCCCTCTGGCCCTTAAAAAGGTGTCAGTGGGTGCACTTGACTTTGGGGCCCCCGAGGGTTGTATCTTTTTGCCGCCTTGGGTGATGGAGGCTCTGGGGCTGCAGTGAGTGTTCATTAAGTTTAAAATAAATAAATAAATAAACAATTATTTATTTATTTATTTATTTATTTATTTATTTAATTTAATTTAATTAAATAATTAATTTCATGGGTTGAGCTGCTGCTTTTATTCGGCTTAACTCGGCCAGGCTGCGCCGCTGCAGCAGACAAACAAACAGCAGCAGCAGCAGCAGCAGCCCCTGCTGCTGACTGGCTGGCAAGCCTCCTGCTGCTGCTGCTGCTGCTGCTGCTGATCTTTCTGTTGCTGCTGTTGCTGCTGCTCCCGCTCTTGTTTCTGCTGCTGCTCCCCTACAGCTAGTCCTGTGCCTTCCCGCTTCTGTTGCTCTCTCCGTTACTGCTGCTGCTGCTCCTTCCGTTGCTGCTGCTGCTGCTGCTGCTGCTGCTGCTGCTGCTGCTGCAGGAGCGGCTCTCCAGTGTTTTGCCGCCTCGAGAGTTTGCCAGTTTGCAGCTCTGTGCGTCTGAGGCCAAAAGACAAGAGCTTTTTTGCTGCTGCTGAGAAGGCGGGGGGCCTCCAGGTGATAAGCATTTAGTTTGCTGCTGCTGCTGCTGCTGCTGGGGGCCCCTGCAGCAGCAGCGGGCCCCTCCAGCAGCTGCAGGGGGCCCCTCCAGCAGCAGCAGGGGGCCCCCTTTGGAGGCGCAAAGGGCCCTCTCCACAGACCCAGGGGCCCCCTCCAGAGTCCTAGGGGGCCCCTCTCAGGGCACAGAGTAGGGGGCCCCCGGGGGCCCCCATCTAGGGACTCTGGGGGGCCCCCAGGGGCCCTCTGGGGGCCCCATTTGCTAGGGGCCCCCTGGGGTCACTCCGGAGCTGCTGCTGCAGTGCTCATACTTGCTTTTTGCATTTGTTTGTCTCTATTGTTTCCTTTTGTCCCTTTTTGTCGTTTTGATTCCTTTTCTGTTCCCCTGGGGCCCCTAGCTGGGGCCCCCAGGGGCCCCCTGGGGCCCCTAGATGGGGCCCGTAGATGGGGCCCCCAGGGGCCCCCTGGGGCCCTTAGATGGGGCCCCCAGGGGCCCCCTTGGGCCCCTAGATGGGGCCCCCAGGGGCCCCTGGGGGCCCCCGCCCGTGGCTTATTGTCATTTTTGCTGTTTTGTGATTTATTTGCAACTCTGAGTAGCAAATGAGGATTGTTTTGTTGCATTTAATGATAATGATGAATTGCTTAATGATAATAATAAAATATTTAATGATAATGAATTATTTGACGATAATAATAAATTATTTAATGAAAATAATAAATCATTTAATGATAATAAATCAATTAATGATAATACCGAATTATTTAATAATAATAAATTATTTAATGACAATAATAAATGATTTAATGAAAATAATAAATTATTGTCTTTTGCTGCTTTTGCACAGAGGGCCCTAGAAAAGGAACTTCGTTTTTTTTCTTCTCTTACTGTGGGGGCCCTCATTCCCTTAAAGTTGGAGGGTTTTGTCTTTTTGTTTTTGGTCGAAGGCCTCTTAGACGGTGAGCCTGCTAGGGTTTAGGGTTTACGGGCTAGGGTTTAGGGTTTACGGGCTAGGGTTTACGGGCTAGGGTTTAGGGTTTACGGGCTAGGGTTTAGAGTTTAGGGTTACGGGCTAGGGTTTAGGGTTTAGGGTTACGGGCAAGGGTTTAGGATTTAGGGTTTTTGGGCTAGGGTTTAGGGTTTACGGGCCAGGGCTTGGGGTGTGGTCTTTATGCTTTACGGACTAGGGTTTAGGGTCTAGGCGTCACGGGCTAGGGTTTAGGGTCTAGGCTTTACAGGCGAGCGTTTAGGGTTTAGGGTTTGCAGTCGAGGGTTTTGAGTTTTTACAGGCTAGGGCTTCGGAGCTACGGGCTAGGGTTTAGGGTTTTTGGGCTGGGGCTTAGGGCTTAGGGTTTAGGGTTTACGGGCTAGGGCTTAGGGTTTACGGGCTAGGGTCCAGGGTTTCCGGGCTATGGTTTAGGGTTTACGCGCTAGGGTTTAGGGCTTACAGGCTAGGGTTTAGGGTTTACGGGCTAGGGTTTAGGGTTTAGGTGGCTGCAGCAAACGCGGCTGTGCTGCCAGGGTTTGGGGTCTCTTGGTGGCCGGCGGATTTGCTTTTTTTTATTTTTGTTTTTCTTTTTCTTTGTTTTTAATTGAAATAAATCCTTTTAATTTGTTTAATTTCCACTCTCTCTAGCTTCAATTATATCTTTTTATTTCTTTTTCCCTCAATTATATCTTTTTGTTTCTTTTTTCCTTTTATAATTTTGCCTTTTCAGAAAATAATAAAGAAGTGCCAAGGGCCTCCATTCAAGACACAGACGTGGCCCTCCAACTGCTACCCTTAGAGGGGCCCCCAGAGGGCCCCCCAGGGGGCCCCCCAGGGGGCCCCCATGGGGGCCCCCTAGGGGGCCCCCAAAAGGGGACCCCAGAGGGGCCCCCAGAAGGTTCCCCAGGGGGGCCCCCATAGAGGGCCTTAGAGAGGGCCCCATAGGGGCCCCCATAAGGGCCTTCATAGGAAGCCCCAGAAAGGACCTAAGAGAAGGGCCCGTAGGGGCCCCTAGAGGGGCCCCCAGAGGGGGAATTAGAGGGCCCCCAAGGGGGCCCCCAGAAGGGTCCGGGGCCCCAAAGGCTTATTAAAAAGGTTCATATCCTAGAAGCCCTTTTGACTTTCTTGGTAACTCCAAAAGGGCCTTTAGGGCCCCTTATGGGCCCCAAAACAACACTACACTCTGGGGGCCCCCATGGGGTCCTAGGGGCCCCTGGAGTGGAACAAAGGGGCTCTTAAAGGGCCCCTCAGAAGGGCCTATTAGGAGGGCAGCCCCTTAAAGGGTGCCCCTTGGGGGGCCCCCTAAAAGGGGCCCCCTGAGGCTCCTAAAGCCTGCATTTCTTACCTTTTGAGCTGCTGCCGCCATACCTTTGGGCCCTTTAGAGACCCTGGGGGGCCCCAGTACCCTGAGAAAAGCCCCTAAGGGCCCCTCGTTTCCCTTGGAGCCCTGGGGGCCCCTTGATTTGCTGGGGGCCCCTTGCTGCTGGGGGCCCCTTGAGTTGCTGGGTGCCCCCGGGGTGGCCCCTGGGCCCCTTTCTGGCTTCCTTTTTCCCCAGATGAGGCGCCTCGTTGCCATTTACTTCTTTTTTGATATTTTTAATTTTAAAAATAAAAGAAGAGGCCCAGAGGAGGGCCCCAAGTGGTGGGGCCCCCGCTGCCATCCCCCGGGTCGGGGGGCCCCACATATGTAGGGGCTTGGGGGGCCCCTACCTGGGGGCCCCCTTCTCCTTCCCTTGAGGAATTAAAATTATTTGGACTGTTTTAATTTGTTTTGTAATTATTTTCAATTATTTTCTCCCGCGTTTGCCGCTGCAGTGAGTGACCCCTCCGGGGCCCCACAGCAACGAAGGCAATAGCAGCAGCAACAGCAGCAGCAGCAACAGCAGCAGCAGCAACAACAGCAGCAGCAGCAGCAGTGCTTCTAAGATCTTTCTGAATTAATTTCTTTTCAAAAACAGGGGCCCTTTCTCCGTGAGCGCTGGGCCCTGTTGGCTCTGTGGGGCCCCCTCTGCAATGGCGCCCAAGGCCCGCAGCCCTGCTGCAGCAGCAGCAGCAGCAGCAGCAGCAGCAGCAGCAACTAGTGGGGCGGCCTCGGAGGTGGCCCCTGCGAAGGCCGAGAAGAAGCAGAAGAAGGCCCTCTCCGCCCAGCAACCAGCTGCTGCTGCAGCAGCAGCAGCAGCTGCTGCTGCTGCTGCTGCCCCAAGCGCTGCTGCGCAGCCGCCGGAGGCAAAGAAGAAAAAGAATAAAAAAGAAAAACAAAAAACCCCAGAGTCGGGGGGCCCCCCAGAAGCAGCAAGCATTGGGGGCCCCCCTGAGGGCCCCGGGGGAAAGCCCAAGACGGGGCCCCAGCAGGGGGCCCCCCCCCGGGAAAGTGCTGCTGCTGCTGCAGCAAACGGCGCAGCAGCCCCCCCTGCTGCTGCTGCTGCTGCTGCTGCTGCTGCTGCTGCTGCTGGGGGGAAGCCAAGGGGGAAGCGGCGGCTGCAGGGCTGCTGGGGGGCTGAGCAAATTGCTGCGCGGAAGGCGGAGCTGCTGCAGGAGTTGGAAAAGAATAAAAAAGAAAACAATTTATCAATTTCTCGAATTAAAAGAATTAAATCCAGACTTTCGGAGTTGGCAAAAGCAGAAAGAGGAGAAGCCACGGTGGGGGGGCAGCTGGCGAAGGCGAAGAAGAAAAGGAAGCAGCAGCAGCAGCAGCAGCAGCAGCAGCAGCAGCAGCAGCAGCCGGCAGCAGACGCGGAAAGCAGCAAAAAAAACAATAAAATGGACAATTCCCGCATTAATAAAAAAAGAAAAAGAGATAATAATAACCAAGAGGAACACAGGGCCAAAAAGAAAAGCAAAAAGGTCTGCCTCAGGTGTAAGTGCAGCACGAACCCTCCCCGCTGCAGCAGCAGCAGCAGCAGCAGCAGCAGCAGCAGCAGCAAGCAGCGGCAGCAACAACAGCAGCAAGCAGCGGCAGCAACAGCAGCAGCAGGAACAGCAGCAGCAAGAACAGCAGCAGCAGCGGCAGCTGTAGCAGCAGCAGCAAGCCTGAGCAGCAGCAGCTGTTGCAGCAGCAGCGGCGGCAACAGCAGCAGAGGCAGCAGCAGAGGCAGCAGCAGCAGCACAGCAGCAAGCATAGCTTTCTTTGAATTTCTTTTGGACTTAGCCTCTGATTAATGTTTTGCTTCCTTTTTGCTGCTTGCTGCTGCTTTCAGGCAGGAAGAAGGGTCACCTGCTGCACGAGTGCCGCGAAGCAGCAGCAGCAGCAGCAGCAGCAGCAGCAGCAGCAGCAGACGGTGACGCAGCAGCTTCCTCTGGCATCTGTTTTAACTGCGGAAGCAAAGAGCACACTTTAAAGAACTGCAAGCAGCCTCGAAATAAGGTGTACATACACCCGAGAAGCCTTCTTTTCCCTTCTTTTATTTCATTTCTTTTACTACTTTTATTTCTTTTTTATTTCTTTTTTATTTCTTCTTTTTATTTCTCCTTTCTGTCTTCACAAAACAAACAGGGGGCCCCCTTAACCAGCAAAGGGCCCCGCTGCTGACTCCTGGGGGCCCCCTAAAGGCTCTGAGGGCCCTCTTGGGGGCCCCCCGGGGCCCTCGGGGGGCCCCTGGGGGCCCCTCGGGGGGCCCCTGGGGGCCTCTGGGGGGCCCCATGGGGGCCCCTGGGGGCCCCTGGGGGGCCCCTGGGGGCCCCTGGGAGGTGACCCTGGGGCTTGTGGCTGGTGTTTGCCTCTTTGTTGTGTCAGTGCGTGGAAGTGGTCTTAATTTTCATTTTTGTTTTAAT
>NW_013654790.1:0-211790 GCF_000499385.1 Eimeria necatrix | reverse complement strand
AATTTAATTTAATTTAATTTAATTTAATTTAATTTAATTTGATTTAATTTAATTTGATTTAATTTAATTTAATTTAATTTGTTTTCTTTTTTCAGGACGGGTCGCTGCCCTTTGCGTTGTGTTTCATCTGCAACGGGAAAGGCCACATTTCGTCGCAGTGCCCAGAGTCGAAGACGGGTGAGTAAATTTTATTTTTCTTTTTTAGTTTTTCTTTTATTTCTTTTCATTTGCTGCTGCTGCTGCTGCTGCTGCTGCTGCTGCTGCTGCTGCTGCTGCTGCAGGGAAGTACCCCAAGGGCGGCAGCTGCCGCTGCTGCGGCTCCATCTACCACCTGCAGTCGGAGTGCCCCACTTATTTGTCTCAGCGCGCGCAGCTGCAGCAAAGTCGCGAAGAAAGAAAGGCAAAAAGAGCCCACAGCAGCAGCAGCAGCAGCAGCAGCAGCAGCAGCAGCAAGCCCGCAGAAGACGACCCGGATGCCTACTGGCTCAATCAGCTTAAAAAGTAAAGAGGGAAAGCCCCAAACATTTCCAAACTCTTTGCTGCTGCTATTTGCATGCGCTAGATCTCAAGGGCCCCCCAGGTGGCCCCCCGGAGTTTCTTTCTTGGGGGCCCCCCTTTGTTGGGTCTTTTGGGGGGCCCCCCGAATAGGGGGCCCCTGGTGAGTTGCAATTAAAGAATTAAAGACACAAAAGAATACATTTATCTTGCTGCAGCAGCAAAACTGAAAGAACTTTGGGAAAAATTGAGGAAAACAATGAAAGTGGCTGGGGCGCTGCTGCTGCTGGAGCAGCAGCAGGGAAGCCGCATGCATACATTCGGCGCTGCGCGTCGACTCAGCTTGCTGCTGCTGCTGCTGCTGCTGCTGCTGCTGGCCTCTGCGTCTGGCGGTTTGCTGCTAGCTGGACGGCAGCAGCAGCTGCTGCTGCTGCTAGTGTCCAGCTGCAGCAAACAGCAGTGAGCTGCAGCAAACTGGGAGACAGGCCTTAGGGCACAAAGCCCATTCTTTGCAAGACAGTGATCATAGTTTGGTATTTGAGTTGTTCAAATCTTTGTTTGGAATACTTTTTCAAATACTTCTTTTTGAGTTTGTTGTAAGTCTTTTTGAGCTTCTTCAACTCGCTGTCCCCCCCAAAAAGCTGAACAAGACTGAAGTAGCTGCTGTGCTGCTGCTGGGGCTCTTCGGGGGCGTCTGAATTGCGGTGTACGTACACCTCAGCGGCGTCGGGGGCCTCTTGCCACTTCTTGTCCAGTTCGGGGGCGTCGGAGTTGGGGTGTACGTACACCTCAGCGGCGTCTGGGGCCTCCGGCGACTTCGTTTCCACTTCTCCAGACTTCTCAAAAAAGTCTTTTTGCTGCTTCCAGTTCAGTTTAAGTTGAACTCCAAAGGCCCCCGGCAGACCCCCCAGCCAGCCAGCCAGCAGGGCCGCCAGCAGCGCCCCCAGGAGCAGCCCCATGGGCCAAACTGCGCTGCAGCAAAGCAAAAAAATTCAAGTTTTAGAATTTCGGCGAAGACAAAATTCTTGAAGACGCATTTTCGTGGCGGCGCGGCCGCATCGACGCTGCCGACGCCCCTGCCGCTGCTGCTGCTGCTGTTGCTGCTGCAGGGGCTGGCTGGAACTTGGAAAAAAATAGTTTTAATAGTTCTTTTTAAAATTTATAATCAAATTTGCAGCAGGATGCGGGTCGAAGCAGAAGACGCAGGACACCCGCAGCGGTCTTGGCTGCAGCCGCCGGCCTCAGGATCGCGCGCCCGAACAGCCCCCGGCGCTGTCTTCTTCCGAATCTTCTTGAAGTTTCAAATTGCGAAATATATTTCAAATTGCATTAATTGAATGCAGTTCAATTCTTCAATTGGTGCCTACTTATTCGGCTGGTTATATGGGTCGCACACTCCTTGTGCGTTTCCACGCACGAGACTTGATGCTGGACAACTTGAAACTCGAAACTGGTCCAGAAAGACCTATTATGCAAACTCAACCATCCAGAATTAGTGCATGTGTCTTTTGCAACATTTTAATGAGCATTTTAAGGGCAAAAAATCCTTTTTTATGGCAATTTGGGAGTTGGAGTGATCACAGCAACACAGTGCGTGTGTGCCGGCTTCCTCGCTGCTGGAGTGAGCACTGGGGAAAACCAATTAAAAAGGAAATACTTTCCCTAATTTCTTAATATTTTTATGCAAACTAATTATATAATTATAATTAATAAGAATATATTCACTTTTAATGCATATGGCGCCACCACTCGTGCAGTCCACTGGTCTGTCTGCTTACACTCGAGTTACACAGAGCGCAGATCTAGTAATTTCACTTTTTTTGCTTTTTCATGTCAGATCACATCAGTTTTTTGCTGAAATATATTTTTGAAGGCTCTAGTTTGCTCGGATATGCACTTTTCTTTCATTTTTGTGATTACATGAAGTCATTTTACGTTAAGTCGAGATTGGCAGTTGCTGCATCTGGTGCTGGCCATTTCGACACTCGTACATCTGAAGGTCTTCATACTACACTCTCAGATTTAACCAGAATAAAAAATTCAATTTTTAAAATTCTCAGCAAGACTAACTACGCAGCTAGAACCCGCAGCTCTCGTGTAGTTAAAAAACGGAAAGCAAAACAGATTTTAACAAAACAGAGTACCTTTAAGAAGTTTATCAACCTCCTTATGCGTCAGTTTACATGCATCTGCTGCTCATGAAGAACTAGAATATAATTTGTCAATTAAATCGTCAGAGCTTTCAAACAATCAGAGAGCAAAAGACTTGATCAGCCCTGGATAGCACAGCTTTGCTTCAGCGGTGATACTGCATGCCTTATTTGGAGAAGTCTAGCAAGTTAATTGTAGCCTTGAGAAAATTTAGTTTTATATTTCTCTTTTTTTCAACTTGAAAAATGTCAAAAAAATGCTCTTGAGGCCACCAGAGAGGCAATTTAAGGTAGCCTTCAGTTGCAGCCAAAGCCAGAGGCTCTGGCTCTTGAAATCCTTCTCAGCTCTCAGATCTAATGATGAGAATTTCATCAAATTGCAAAAACAAAATCAAACTTTGCAAGCTCAACTGCCAACACAGGCAGCGAGCTGGACATGGCTCATTCCTTTGCAAGCATGCTTTCTTTTCCTCCAAAGAGATTCTAAATGGAGGCCTTCTGTATTGCATTAATGAGGGAAATAGTTTTTTGTTTGAATTCATCAAAGAGCCAAGCATTCAACTTTTTCCCATTGAAATAAGTCTTCCAAACTTCTGCAAAGAGTTAGTAGAGTAAGAGTCACGAACTTCTCTAGGCATTGAACTTCCCATTAAGCTGAATCTAAAAGGGTACTTATTTATCCAGAGGAAGCAGCTAAAATGGTACATGAGTTGCAAACCTTTTGCAAATTGAAGGACTAGAAAGTTGGAAACGGGAAAAATAATGGTATCCAGACAACAAATCCTATAGGATGCGTTTTCGCTCTTTCCTTTTATGTTTCGTCTTATCTTTTAGCCCTATATTGAGGCATTTTGAATGAACTTTTATGGAATTGACTTTCAAGCACCCTACTGAGTCTCAGTGTTTCGTTTTACCTCTTCGATTTCCTGTATCCAAGCCCTTGCGCCAGGTAATACCTGACGTAAGCACTCTCTGTGACAAAAAAATCAAAGAAGGCATCACTGGAGCACTTGAAAGTGTTCTTTAGCCTTTCTCTCTTGCAGCTTTAGGAAATTCATGTTCTATTGCTCCAAATTTGGCTCCTTTAGATTATAATTTTGTGTCTTTTGTCTTCCCTATGATAGAAAGCCCGAACTGGCAGATACGGCAAACCAAGGAACCTGTCAACTTGCATGCGACTCTGCCGATGCAACCAGTGGAGGAAAAGGAACTGTTGGATTCATCTTAATCATTCTCAAGACTTTCCTGTTTGTGCTTGCTGAGGCAAATGCTGCTTTTCATTTATAACCTGCAGCAAAAAGAACGCGGGAAAGTTTGATACCATCTGTTTTACTCTAAGCTGTCGGATGCCTCTGCACTGATCTAGACTTGACGCCCACTCATTGTTGTCGTTTCTTCGTTAGCTCACAAGTTTCTCGGTAGGATTACTAAGGGAAAGCTTCTTTTCAGGGTTTTGTGACCTGGGGTCTGGGGATCTCAACTCAAGTCCTACTTGTAATGGGTCCAGTTTCGGTCACCTTGACAAAAAAACCGATGGTTACACAGAGCATGCAGTGCACATGAGGTCACACTACCATTAATTGTTCATGCAATTAAAAAAATAAAAAATTGGGAGCAAAAAAATTAAAAATTGGCGGCGCTGACAGCTGATCTCCCAGTATTGCACTGTGCTTAGAAGAAAGCCAAAACGCCTTTTGCGCCCGTCAGCAAACATTTCCAGTGAGACACTGAATGTTCTTGTGACAAAAAAAAGAAAAGGTCCATTAGTATGGCTCTAGCTGGATTCGGCGATAAATTTAAGCTTCCAAGGACTCGCTAAGTCGAAATATTTTGCCTGAAGACAGCACCGGAGGCTCCTGCCTTCGCAGTGCACAAGACGCGTTGAGCTGGTCCAGAGAATTAAAGAGAGCAGAAAAGAAGCAATCCAGAGAATTAAAGATAATTAAAGATAGAAGTAAAGAAGGCACATTTTGGTGATGCAGCCATGAAACAAGAACGTGTTTATGAACTTCCTGTTTTCTCGTTCGCCTTTTTAAGGGCAATGTTCATGGCATGGTACTTCAGCAACAAGAATTCTTCCTTCGAGTGTTTCTTCTTAAATTCTTTCTTCAACACTTTGTAAACTTCCTTCAGTTTTTCCAGCTTGGCAGACTGAATAAAGCTGAGGTTCTCGTCAGCGCCGCTCTCTATGTCATAATCTGCTGGTTCTGCTGTTTCCAAGAGGCTCTCTCCCTGCAGAGGCGTCTCCAGCTTATGAAAAACAATAGAAACCGCCATGCATGTGTCTAATGATGGTACAATTATTATGAGAGCTGTGGCAATGAGCCACAGCATACGGCTCACAGGGTTTCTCACGGCCAGGCCGATACGGTGCCTGGGACGAATCATTTTGAGATCTAGAGGCTGACTCTGGCGCAGAAAGTCAATGATATTCGAATAAAGCGTAAGTTACACGTTTAATTTATTGATACAATTGGAAAAGTTGCTACTGAGGCGGCTTAGTCGCAGTGAAACAGCTTGACCGCAGAGGCTGGCTGGCTGCTACCACCCGCCTGCTCTTGCTGGTCTTCAGAAAAACAGTAATTACGTCTCAGCTACGCAAAACAGTGATTTATGATTAAATTCGTCTTTTCCTTATATTATTAAATTATTTGCATGGGTGTGTCAGATTAGATTGCACTTAAAGCAGTATTTCACGGCGAATCTCCCTGCCTTTAGCTACCGTTTGGCTCACTATAGGCCAGTGCTCGCGAACAGTAGCGAAACATCACTCACTCTAGGGCGGCAATGCCCCTACCATACTTCATTATCAAGCTTTAAAAAATTATGTAAGCTTAATTTCAGCAAGTTCTCACTGTTTTATTCCCTCTTGCCCTTCCTTCATGCTGTTGCTTGGGGGGCTTCTTGCGACGGCTGTCGATTCATGCGTGTGTGAAGTGAGTTGCTCATTGGAAACTAATAAAATAACTGAAATAAGTAGTGCGTTTATCATTTGAACGAGATTCAAGCACATCTTTTAGCTTTTAACTGTTTAAAAAGCCTCGGCTGCTGGTTGGTATCGGTGGTGTCCCAGTGATAGCCGACAGATTAAAGAACCCTCAAGGGTTCTCGGCCCTAAAACTCTCGGAAGGCTCAGAAGTAGTATATTTGAAATAAAAGACGTAAACAAATATAACGCATCCCTCAATGCACTAACTTCTGGATCTATCCCCCCTGCAACTACTTGCACATGAGTCACCACAAAGAAAATTTGTTAGATAGTGTTTTTCCGCTGTTGTGCGACGCTTTCTATGAAGAAATATTTGTGCGCATATGGTAGCAAGTACAATAGCAGTCAAAACAATTAATTTGATCTGCTCTTTTTCCTCGAGCTGGCATGATAGGAATTTGGTTGACTTCGGTGAATGAAGGCAGCGAACACCGGACTTACACTAACCCTTTCCACTAACCCTTGAACAAAATACCATTTCCACTAGGTATTCAGAGCTAGAGCCCTAAAAACTAGAAGTTTTGAGTTGGAAGGGTCTGAAAACTCATTCGTTGACCCCAAAGTAAGCGTTAGTCCTGAATAGTTATCCGTGTTGACCTCATGAGCAGTTTCATTCCAAGCTTTGGCCAAATGAATATACTCCATTCTACTCCTCTTCCTCTTCCTGAGCTGGCTCTGGCTCTGCTTCGCCCCCACCCATTAGTTCCTCCTCTTCTCCTCCCTCTGCGGCTTCTGCGGCTTTGCCACCACCGCGACCGGATAAAAATTCCATTACCCTTTTGATTAAAGGAATCAAAAGAGCAACAACACCCGCAATTATAAGGCCTGCGACTAGACCGCCAGGGACTACAGTACCCAACATAGATATGCCGATGAAGAGAAAGGCTCCCCCAGCTAGCAGCAACTTTCCCGTTGTGCTAATGCCCTGCGCTTCTTCAACGGACTGCAGATACGAGGCACTTATTAGCTTGCATAGCCTACCGCAAGCAGCCGCTGCTGACATTTTCTTGAAACTTTTCTCGGGGTAGAGTTTTGAAGATGACAGAAGGAATGACTGGGCTCCTGCCTCCTTTCGGCCGGATTTACGTATGCTTTTCAGCCTGTCTTTAATGGACAGCTTTGGCTTTTGTTTTGCTCTTTCTCTCATTAGTCTACTCTTCAGCACACGTTGCACAATGGCAGCCTGGAGCTCGGCGAGACCATTCTTCGCAGTCATGAGGTAAACTGAGGCAGCTCGTGAAGCACCCATCAGGTAGGCGATAGCAGCAATTGTGGCTTTGCTGCTTGCTTGAGCACTTGGCTGTGCTGTTGCTGCTACGATTTTTGATGCCCTGCGTGTGCTGGAGGCGGATTCTGTCTTGCTCTTTTTGCTGCCTCTGAACGAATCCACAAAGCGCAAGACGCCGCTCACGATCGAAGCCATGACCACTCGGGCTATACGCGACTTGGCAATTACGTCCATTAACTTCGATCCCACTGACGCGGCCACTGTATTTGCTGAGCAGAGAAAGGACAAAAGAAACACAAAGCAAGGGGTGATGTACGAGATACACGAAAACAAGGAGGAGGAAGACGCTTCACATCTTCTTTTTACGTCTGCTTCATACGAATGGTTTGGTGTCTATACGAGCACTCATATGCAAAGAGAAGAAGCGAAGATTGAAATTAGAAAGCCTCACCGTAAGTTACATCTGCCTCCAAATCTTCTTCAATTTCCTCTGTGAGTTGCTTGGCGCCACTGATGTTCGACACATTTGATTCATCCTTTTTGAGTACAAAAGCCGGTATAGTAGCTTTAGGAGTATTAATCTCATTCAGTGGCTGCAGTTGAGCTTTTAAATGGGAATCTAAAGCGATAAAGTTGGACAGAACTTGACAGTTGAATTCCTCCTGCTTTGCTGTGCAGTCTCGGATGTGCAAACTCTCAGCAAATGCACTTAGCAGCGCTTTCCGTCTCGTGTCCGAAGCAGCTGCTCTTTCCTTTCTCCCCTTGATGGTCAGTACTATCTTCTTCTTCGAGCAGCTCTTGAAAGAGAGAAAAAGTAGGACTAAACGGACCAGCAACGTGTCCACGTGCGGCTTGCTGCCAAGCAGGTGAGCCACCAGCTGCCATGCTCTCTGAGAAACAGCAAAACAAAATGCAAAGCACAGGCTGAAACACATAAAACTAGCAGCTATAGGATTTCAATAGCACTCTCCCTTTTTCTGATTCATGTGCCTCCGTTGTTTCTCGTATTTTCTGTGCCTCTCCTTACCCAAAAATACAAATCTTTGTCTTTTTGCTTCTTGCTTTTTTTCGTGGCTTTTTTGCTTAACCGCGTGCTTTCTCGTTTAACCCTCTCGTGGAGAGTCCAACGTGTCGGGGAGTCAGGAGAATAGAGATTCTCAAGCTTCATGATTTGTTCCCAGCGGCTTGATTCAGAGAAGTCCTCAAGAGAAAAGGAAGGAATACTGACGTCCTTCAAGTGGTATTCAGAAGGCCCTAGGGAACAGAACACCAAGCGAAGGCGACACAAAGAATGTGGGAAGGCTTTCAAGAATAAATTACTCAGCCGAACCAAATCGCCGAGTTTTCCAATTACCTGTTCTTTCAGTGAGAAGGGGATGGACAATGGGTAAGTGGAGGTTTTGAAGAAGGCAGTCTGCACGGACACAAGAACCGCTCAAGATTTCAAACAGCCAAGTTCCCTCTTGTTCTTGCATTAGGCAGAAGAACAGCTGGAGTTCCACAATGTTGTCACCAGTGTATTCATATCTTTCTTTCCACCTCCTTCTGCAGCGTCAAAGAGGCAGCTCCTTAAAAGGAATGCAGCTATAATTTGCACTTTTAGAAAATGTACGCTATGCTCATACTTACCGCCTTTTACAGGTGCGCTGCATTTTTCTGCTGCAGCTCTCAGTATGAAAATGGCTTCGTCGATGTATTTGTCGCATATTGCTCTTATATGCTCTTCCTTAAACTTTGCGCAAAATTTCGAGCCTTTTTTCCTTGCTTCATCTTCAGTATGTGCTACCACGCAAACCAGAGTGCCTGAGAGACAATTCAAATGGACAAATTAAAAACTGAGAAGAAGAGAGAACAACGTAACGGAGATGAGGACATTTTGAAATCGTTGGCTTAGAGTGTCGAAGTCACTATTCACACCCTCACATGGAAAGTCCACAGAAAGTCCAAGCCTACGAAAACCTAATCGTACTGTGCACTCGTTGATGTCAATGTGCAAGTAAAGCCCCTAGCATTCCCACTCAACAAGGCTTGGCTACAAATATTGAGTATTTTTCTGTAATGCGTCTCTGCTCTAAATCTGCGAGCAACGAAAAGGTGTTGTTGCTTCTCGGTCTTACGGGAGCCCTCTGGTGATGCTACGTAGGCATCAATGGCCTCGTCTACTTGTGCCTTCTGCAGCAGAGATTCTTTGCTGAAAAACTTTTTGATTTTGGAGAATATATTTTTTAAACGTCCAGCCTGAGTCAGACAGTCACAACCGATAGCACTCAGAATTGAACTGAGATAAAAAGATTTGCAATCTTTTGCTTTACCTTTAAGCAATACTATCATTATTCCATTCCTTCCTCCTTATTTTATATAAAAAATATAGGCAGTTTTTAAAGATATTTAACTTTAAATAAGGGATACGCTCGTTGTATTATAACTAGAAAAAATAAAAAATATAGTAAAAAATTAATATTAAAAAATAGAAAAAAAAATGATTAAAATTTATTATAAAAAATTATTTATATCAAAAGATATATTACGTTATTATTTTGTTATTTTTTTTCCTTTAGATACTAAGATGGTTCACATCAGACTGGGCGCATCTTTACTTGCCTTAAACACACCGCTCGTCACGCGAGATCTTTTGCTTTACCTTTAAGCAATACTATCATTATAATTACCACAGGACCACACTTTTTTTGCCTCTTCTCACAAGACGGTCACAGAAAAAAATAGAAAATGAAGCGAAAACGTACAATTCCTGTTGAAGGTTTCCTGTGAGCTCTTCTCCTCGAGGAACTTAGATCAGGAAAAGTAACGTTAGCATCACTCAGCAAAAGGTGCGGCGCCGATTCAGGTGCAGAGAAGCGATGAGGTAAGGGGTAGAGGCTTTGAGTTCCGCCCAAATGGTAGTTTTGCTGAGAATTTAGCGAGGCTGAAGTTCAACAACAAGGAAAAAATGCAGCTACGGGCTTTGATGAAACGTGCAAGCCCGCCCAAACTGTTAGGGTTGTGTAATCTCTGTCCATAGACCGACTGCCAGGAGCATTGGACGGGATACCCACGTGCAGGCGCCCACCAAAATGACTAATTTTATGCATTTATGTTTTCGCTTAACCTCTCCCGATTACATTCACCGGCTATGTTTGACCATTATCAACCTTTTCCGTTGCGTCCTGTAGCTGCATTGAGAGCCATCGAAGACGGAAGGTGAGTACAGCAACTTACTTGTCGTTAGATTTCCTTCTGCGCTTGCCCACGTCGACTGCCAAACTGAGGCAATCAGAAATGCTGCCACCTGAATCATCATTTTTGAGATCCCGGACCAACAGCTGCTATGCGAGTCAAAAATGCAGCTTCGAAGACGAGATTTAGAATAAAATATATGTTTGAAGGCTCTGTAAAGCCTTTAATTAATTTTTAAAATGCTCAAATTCACAGATAACCCGAAAATTTATCCGTTTTCAAATCAGCGAGCCACTCTGGCACGAGGCCTCAGACGGGAGGGAAGCAGAATCGCCGACAGAGGACAAAAAGTGGGCTTTCGAAACAATTATGCATTGTTTACAGGACACTTAATGTTTGAAGCATTGTAATTGTGTTTTATTTTTGTTTTTTGTGGTGAGTTAAGGCTGGTGTGCATGCACAACCGACGTACCCTATCTCGTTCGAACCGATGTTACAGGTGACCGCAAGACCTTTTCAAGATCTGAAGAACACTCAGTCGGCCAACCTCCCCGAAAAGCCCAAACTTAACGGAAAATTGCATTTTGCTTTATTATTAATTTATATTTCACGATCGAATTGTGCAATGTTCTGGCTTTTTGCTATCTCCGGTTTTCTAGGCCCTGCGCGCTCTCCACCAGCGCTCACTGTCGACATACATAATAGGGGGCACAAAACGCGGCTCAAACACAGTAAATTTTACTTGGGAATAGTTTTCGTGCTACGTTTAACAAGTGAAACCACCTCAAACGGCTCATATATATCAATTTCGAGCGTTCAAACGGCTACAACTGATTCTAGCCCTCCTGTCTTCCCTGGCCCAACAATTTCGTGTGTTTGTAACGACTATCGGGGGCAGACTACATCATATTAAAAATAGTATTCGCTACACACTATGACGAGTCAAAAGTATGCAGAACTAGAAGCCGGAGGCAAATCCGAAAAGGCGAACCAAGACACGACGAAGTGGGAAAAGTAGATAAAACTGAATGGAGAAAGGGGGACGAAAATGAGTCTCTCTTGCGACTTTTCCGTCTAGAGCGATTGGCCCTCAGTGCGCAATCTATCTTTATCCTAAATTCCTTTTGGAGAGGGTTCAGCATAAGCGCTGCTTTTTTCTTAATCAAAAGGTGACAAGGCAAGCTTGAACAGACGCGCCTTGTGTGGAACTTAATAATAGGGGCAGATATGCACGATCTATGCAAAGCCGAACGCCCTATTTGACCCGTCGATTTCCATATTAAAGCGGTATCATTGAGACAACCACTTGCGTCAAGACCGAGAAGTGACACAGCTAGCCAGTGCACACCCAGCGTGCTGCATCTGCATTTCACGAAGAACCAGAAAGGTACTTTCGCTTGCTATTCCAAAATTCTAGTCGATTCTCTAACTCTCAACTACGCACTTCAGCATCAAGGCAACTCTGGCAAATCTTCATTGTCTTAAGAAAGACCCCTCAGCAGCCACCTTGTCTTACTCCTCTTTCGCAGAGGCGCCTCTCCTAATACGTACTAGCTAAACAAACCCTTTTAATGCCGCGGAGTCCTGCGGAATCCACTGGTGGTCGAAGACCTGCAGGACTCTTACGATGCCTTTGGCTCTAAGCTGCACAGCTCTGTAAAGAGGCATCCGAGAAACTGTGCCGCATACATAATGGGCCAAAGCGGGAGACGCAGCAGAGCTGGGCTCAACTTCGTTCGGGCCAGACGCCGCGGTGAAGCTCCAGGGGTCCTCTAGAACGCAGTCTTTCTCAAACACTACATCTGCAATCTGCGGGCCAAAGGCACACAAGTGCAAATTTCCCAAAGCAGAAACAGTTTTTAAAGTACTTGACGCTAAAGCTGAGAAGACAAAGCTTGCTCCAGGCAGAAGATCGAGAGAGCAAAGGTGGGAAGGCAGTGACAAGGGGGGGCATATCCTCATCTGAGTTGTGAAACGGATGAATTTACGTTTTCACTTGCCATACTTGGCTTTAACAAATCTAAATAAACCTGGTGGACCTACAGCTGATGGTTTTCCATTTCTGTCTTCTACATTTCTGGCGTTGCCTTCGTCTCTCCTGCTGTGTTCAGCAGCGCATGCTTCCCTTAGGTACTGTATTTCGTTGTCAGATAGCTTGAGAAGAGTCTGTTCATCAAAAGCCTCGAATTGCCCCAAAGCCTTTACACACATCCGGTCTAACAAGTGCTGCCGAGTTCGCTGAAACGCCTTGAGTACCCGTAGCGCATGCAGCACATCCAACTCCATTAGTTGCCGTCGGTTCTCATGAGCTTCGATCTCTTCAGGAGGAGTATCCGGGCCAACGCTGAGCAAACAAAAAAGTTGAGAAAAAGAGGCAATTAGGGAAAAGGAGTATTCGTTCAGCTCCAGGGATTCAGCCAGCCGCTCCATGGTAGGCTGGCTTCCTACAAGCTTCATATCACCCTGCAGAGGAGTGCATAGGACCCTGAAGAGCAGGCAACCAGTATTTTTGACTCGCCTGTTCAGAAAGTCGTTGCATGCTTGCAGCTGGCGGTGATATTCCTCTAGTTCCTCCTCAACTGTGCGCAGCAGCTGCGTTGGGTAGTCAGTGATAGTTTCGGCCTGCTGCAGCAGCCGCACCTCATCCGGCATGCGGCTAAGACATGCAGACTTTTCCCAGGACATCCTTTCGGGAATCCAAGATGCAGATCATCGGCTCAACGATGAAGTTCATAAAGGACACAATAACCACCGCTAGAGCGTTGTTCCAAGCAGAGGCTCTGTCCGGGGACGGCTCGGGGAGATCTACAGCTCAAAGTGGTTTAAATCGACAGCTTCATCTACTTCGAAGTCGAAAAACTGAAAGAAATTCGCACTAACGGTGGTTACAAAGGTTATGAATGGTACAGTGGGGCCCGCAGCTGCCACCAACCACAACACGTCCAGCCCACGCCAGGCACCGTATCTTTCTCTGATTTTAAGGGTCACAGCAATGTTAAAAATAATTAATTCAGCATTTAACACCTGTACTTTTACATAAGTTAGCTAATTTCAGGTCCTATAATCGTTTCCGCCTGCAGGCGTGGCGAAAGCGGACAGGCGCTCTGTGGCAGGCGTGTGTGTTGGCTGAATTACTCCGTTTCTTCAAAAAGTACGCCTGTTATAGAATACTTTCGACTTTTTTTGGAGGGTTTGGCTCGGTCTGTTTGTGTTATTTCGACTTAGTGGATGCGATTATCCCCCTCGAGCCGATCTGTTTCACCCTAACAAACAGTGGGCGAAACTACCCAAGAATTCCGGATCTACAGTCAAGTAAAATCAGGGGTACTACGAGCATGTGCTACAGAAAATGGCACAATGCGCCTGAAGCAAACTTATAGAGGCTGGTGCATCTCCGTGGCTCTTCTGCGCTGAAATCTACTTCTCACTGGATCCTCGACAAGGGAAGGCAGAACGAAGTGGAAGCAGATGCGTCATTACCACTTAAATTTCACGCTTAGAAGCAAAAGTTTGTCTGCTGCCTTGATAAGTAACATGGCTGTATTCTTGAAGTGAAAAAAATCTCAATTCGATCGCAGTTGCAATCATTCTTAACGCAAAAAAGTACAACAGCCGACTCCACTCAGTTTTGCGTGCTAAAAATAATGCAATATGACAAAATCAGATATGTTAATCTTCCAAAAGTCCCTTTTTTTTCCACGTTTCTGTCTTCTCATTTGTCGGATCTATACCATTGAGACTATAGCCCCTATCTCAAGCTCGGCTACTAAGCCAAAATCATAAGCGAAAGGAACTGCAGTTCTAAAAAAGCTCTCTTCCACTGATCTAAAATTTTTCGCTTTGAATGTTTCCACAATCTGCTTTGTTTTTGTTTCCATGCATGTGCTCTAGTCCAGGTGCATTCGTTATCAGTTAGGTGTACATCGTAATAAACAAATCATTCTTAGATGATATCGCTGGGATGAAGAAAGCCTAGGGAATGTAGTGAAAACAGCCGAAGCCATAGGGGTAATTAGCTCTTGAGGAGGTAAGGGAAAAGAGCTGAATGGAAAAAAAGAAGCACGGAGTCACGCGGACGACAGGACATAGACGACAGCTAAAAAAGGGGCCAACAGAGAAGGAAGAATTCTCAATTTTCCATTCATCAGGGTGGCCAGCAGAACAGTTTCTGTTTTTATCGTACCTGAAAAAAGCAGTACAGCTATAGCCGAAGGAGCACAATTTAAAGCTGGACAGAAAGGCCAGCAGGACACGAAAAACGATGCTAGACCGACTTCTTCTGCCATTTTTAAGGCTCAAATTACGCAAAAAAAAATAGGAGCTGGTAGTTGAAAGGAAGCTTTTCAATTTAAAAAGCAGAGAAGGAGAAGCTTCTGTTTTCCTCAACGGTTTTAAAGGCCCTACATATCGCTTTCGCGCGAAAAATACTTTGTGTAGCAGGGCGATTGCCTTGTGCTTCTGCAAGCGCTCAACCTAATGACTGAGCAGACTAGATATCTCTTCGAGGAAGGCGTAGCCCATTTTATATTTCTAGTCATCTCTGAAAGTGTTCTTGTTTGGAAGACATTTTTCCCTTCTTTGGCCATATGAAAGGTCATGTAAAAGGTCTTCCGATGGAAGCAAGTGTCAAGCTACTTTTGATTTAGCATTTTACGAATGCTCCTATAGTTTAATTTAAATTTGTAGTGTCCATCCCTTATAATTTCGATATAAGCGCTATAGCTTCTTAAAGAGTTCCAGTTCGCATAACACTATGCCACGTCAACGGGATATTACAGCGCTTGCACCACTTTTGTTTAATATAACGAAAGGCTTTGTTTCGGAGGATTTCAGAAAGGCCGACTGAAAAGAAAGCAGGGGTCTGAGTAAGCATATCTTGGGTCACCATAAATGCAGACGAAGCTGTGGGAGGTAATTGTTCAGAAGCACATGCCTCTAAAAACTGTAAAAAACATTACTCAAGCTCTCAGTATGCAAAAAGACCTTAATGTTGGGAACATAATGCGGTGACGACAAGGCGCAACGGATTTTGAAGGAAGCCTCGCAGCTCCTGACCTTTACAGCACCTTAAAGCGCGAGAAACAGAATATCAGATTAGACCAAAACCGGTAAATTTTTGATTGTAATATTCCGGGTATGTTGCTGTTGCCAGGTTTTGCCGAACTTTCCAAACTAATGCTTAGGGTGTCAGTTGCACGGGGATTGGAGGCGACACCGGAGACGCAAAGTGGTTCGAAGGATACAGTGAAGATAATTCATCAAACTTCAATGTAAAGAAGCTTTTTAATCTTTTTTCTGCCGTGGAGCTCAGGAGATCATCATTTCTATTGGCCAGTTTCGCAACTCCGAGTCCACAAAACAACCAACAGGTGTCGTCACTGCCCAAATCAATAGGGAAAACGCATTATTATGGAACTAAACTCGATTCAAAACATTCTTTTTGTGTGTTTAAATATTTCTGGAGCTTTTTGATTCCACTTCTCCGTGTTCCGAGTATTGTAGCTGCTGGAAGTGTGCCACCAGACCCAGAACAGCAACCTGAAGAACGGCTCCACCGCTCACGTTTCGTGGAACTGCAAACCAGATATCCAATTGCATTACTTCCCTTGTCTTTTTTTGACTTTTTTTTTATTTTGCCACCTCACTAGTAACTGGTGGGCCAACGAAGGTATGCCTGCGTTTCAGCAGTGGGGTAGACGTGTGACGTTAAGCTCGTGTCACATCCAGTGTGTTACCTGATGCAGAACGAGTACCAGGCTGCCTTTATATGACCTTTACTGTATATATGTCTTTTATTTTCAATTGAGATTGTTCTAGTAATCAACTGGCTGCAATCGTCTATTTCTGGACCTGCTTCCCTCACTGAGTTTAAGTCTACCTCCAGCTTCCTCGAAATGAGGGGTGCCCCTTCCTTATTCGCCCTACTCCTTGTAACTTGTCTCGGAGCCGGAGAGGCCCTCTTGGTGAAGCGTTTCGGAGGCACTGATCCTGTTTCCCTTGAGTTGGCTGAGGAGGGATTAGACGTGCCCTCCTCAGCTGCCCCCGCTACCTCTGCTTCCCGCTTTATAGAGCTCTCGCACAAGGCGCGGCGGCGAGCCCTCACTTCTCACTGCCAGGAAGGTGACTGCAGCTTCGCCGTTCACCAAGCAGAAGGTACGAAGACGCTAAAGCAGCAACTAAAGAAGAAGGCCAAAAAGTTGGAGAAAAAGGTAGACAAAGAGAAGAAGAAGTACCTTGAAAAGCACAGCGAAGAGGAATATGCCGTCTTAAAGTACACTTCTATACTCGAAGCCTTAAAAAGGGAGAACTCGGGAGAGGAAGGAGGTGCAGAAGGGGAAGAAGAGCAGCCGCCGCAACAACAATTCTAGGCAAATATACTGACGATTTTCCTTTTTTGAATGTATACTGTGGAAATCAAGTTTTAGTACACTCTTTACCCCTCTCCTGTCAACAAGTGGATTTGTGTTTATGGTGCAAAGACACCTGAATGACAGCAGGCAGTGCATTCATTGGGACTTCACTGCGTGCAAGTGCTTCATGTAGTGCTATGAGATTTTGTCAGCGGCTGATGCGTAGAGTCCGGAACTATCCCTGGTTCTGGTAATATTACAGCCGGTCATGTTGTTTCTGATCGCGTTGCACTCATTTATATCTGAGCCTTGGGAATCCGGAAACTTTTTACCTACGCATGCCATTTGTGCACTTTGTGTTTAATGCCCTCTAGTGCCTTAAGACGCAGCTGCTCAATTGCAAGCAGCCACGTGAGCTCGCCTTATTGCACTATTGCACTTGATGTGCTAACCCAATCTATGGAAATGAAGTGGTGAACTTCCAGTGTGGTTCTGGTGGAATCCAAAACTGGTGGCGCTGCTGTGCTGAATTGCTGGCCGGCAAGCCATCAGATCAACACTAAGACGTCCACCGGGCCGAGGTAACACGAACCCAAGTCAGCAGTGTTGCAGCATTTACTTGCAAAAGCGTAAAAGAAACTAGCATAGTTGTTGAAGAGGCATTAGAAAACGATTTCCGCCCCATTTTGAACACCAAGGTGGTCTGCCAGCTGACACTTGGTGGTCACCGTCGTGCCACTGAGCAGCGCTGACTGCGGTCTGCTGCATGATCTTGCGTTTTTTCCACATAAAATGCCGCATTTCGCTATTTTTGTTTTATTTTTGCAAAACAATTGAGCATAGACACCGCTGTGCCTTACCTTTTCCGCTCATCTTTGAGTCATCATGAGGCTGCTGCAAACTGTTGTCCCAGCGGTGGTGGCGCTGCTCATTAACACTGAAACCGAGTGGACAGTGACGCCTGCGGTTGCCTTCAGCCACCTTCCCTATGAATCAAACGATCTTATTGAAGGCAAGCATTTCAGGAATGAAGATTTGTATGGAGACGCCGTAGCGGGACTCGACAGAGATGCCCCCGAGCGTGCTCTGGCTGGGCTGGCCCTTGCAGGTGGGGCCAACGCCTCTAAAAGTTTCCTAGAAGATCAGGAGGGCAAGAAAAAGAAGAAGGAAAAAAAGGACAAGAAAAATAAGAAGGACAAGAAGAAGAAGAAGAAGGGGAAAAAGCAAAAGAAGCAAAAGAAAAGGAAGGGGAAAAAGGGAAA
The DNA here is from genome assembly GCF_000499385.1 of Eimeria necatrix. Taxonomy (NCBI): domain Eukaryota; phylum Apicomplexa; class Conoidasida; order Eucoccidiorida; family Eimeriidae; genus Eimeria; species Eimeria necatrix. The sequence goes on along the minus strand of NW_013654790.1, from coordinate 194,142 downwards.
GGGTCAGGAGACACCAGCAGATATTGATGAACTCGAACTTCTTCGAAATGTTTACAAGAGGGAGAAAAAGATATATCTTAAAAGTCACGGGAAAAGTGATTTCTTCAGGCTCAAATACGAGACCCTGAACAGTGCACTCCAAAATGCGACTCGAGCCACGTGACTTTCGTCTTTCCCATCTACAAAACTGTGCGCTCAAACACAAGTGGAGAAACAAGAGCAAGGGCAGAAATGGATGCAACAACCTGCAAGCATGTTTATATACTGTCATACAAATTGTATTTCTTGAAGTATATCATGCAAGCTATTTTGTTTCACCCAAGTTCCCGCAATTACGTCCAAATCCATATTTTCGTGAGCTCAACGGCTGGGACCTCGCACTCATTAATTTCGTGCCGCGAAAATCTTTAGCAGCTGAAATTTAGCAGCTTTATCGTGTACAGAAACGGCCAGATTCCTCGGTCGGCAGCAGTACATATCTGCCTCTGCACGTCTGCACAAAAACGTGCAAGCCTCATCATCTAGATCTTCAAGCCTGTGTGAGTGGGCACACATACAGATATCTGGATGTGATTGCATGCAAGCACGCACCAGCTTGTTCTTGCAGACGTTGGTTCCTTGTTGTCCCTTGCAAATAATGCGTGGGATAGAAAGCAGGGGTCGGCTGCTTCGCTTATGCACTTTGTTTCGTGCAGCAATTTGTTTTGTTTTTTGTCGTCCTCTTTGCTGCTAATTAAAATAGATACTTTGCCTAATTTTTTAAGACAAATAAGCAATTAGGAGGGCCAGCTGCAATGTAGAATTGAAATCCAAAGAAGTTTCTTTAGTGCGTAAATGCTGAGATTTAGCTCCTGTTTTTGACGCCTCGTTGTTTCTGGATCGCTCTACTGCTGCCCATAAGGCGCTATAACGACTTTCTAACGTTAGACAAACGGCAGCACTCTTCTTTGCTTTCTTTCTGACAGATATACCTGCAAGCACGACTGTTTCTGTAGTGCAGTAGCAGAGCTCGTGGCTGTGCACAGATGCTCTCACGTTCGAATCAGTACATGTGAATCTTGAATACTTTCGAGAAAATTCCTAAATTGAAGCCGCCTTTACTGAAGCCCAGCATACACTTTCCTGAGCACACTAAGACATGTACTTTGGCAAAGTAAGCAGCAAAAGACGTGCGTATACGGGTGATAAACGGCCATTTATTCAAAAGGCAGACTGTGAATTTGTTACTGCGTCATCGGAAGTGGGAACACAGACCTCCGCCCTCGGCTCAGGGTGGCAATGTGTAAAGCAGAAACTTACGTTCATTTTTCCAGGTGTTTTATGTCAAGGGCATACAATGCTATAAATCTAGTGAAGAAATACAGTTTCTTGTTTGAATAACTTAGATTGGTCTTTGCATCTGGGATCAGATTCAAGTACAGGGACACGTGCTTTGGGATAGCATCGGGGCAAGGAGATTTACGCGTACGGTCTTGTCCGAGACGCCCGGCTTCCTCCTCTCTCCATCAATGTCACTGACCTCTCCGTAGATCAGCATGTGTCTTTAGTAGAGGCTGTTCTCAGTCTGATTCATTTGCAGTGGCTACTCTGCCGCAAATCTTCCTTCACGTGGTGGTTATTTCCCCATTTTATCGCTTGGCAGAGTCGCCCTTAGGGCGTAGTATCAACCAGCGCCTGCGAAGAAGAAGCAAACCAACTAAGTATGGCTCAATGCTGGTGATGGAAGGGTTTGGGGCTATCAGAGTTATCTGCGACGTGGGCTCCAGTGACAATGTAAAGCCCACATTCTTTGCGACATCAGACAACTCGTCTTGCCTTTGCAACTTTCCTTTGTCCCTTGTAACAAATTTTTCTACATACGGGAACGTGAATTCTGCTTAGCGTGTGAGTATGGTGCCTTTCGTCAATTGGAGGCACTCATGGTTCTCTGAGATCGGCACAGGAGGCTTTCACGTATATTTCACTTAGCATTGCTTGATTGGCCAGAGGCTTTTCAGGCGACTTGTTGTTGCGCCTTTTGAAAAAGGACCTTTCACGACCTTCGAACAGTCGTATGCATTCCGGTTCAAGTGGCCGCAGCAGAAACCAGACCCTCTTTCTCCCCAGCATAAGAGCATCTCCTTTCTAATCTTTCTCCCGTCGTTTGTCACGATGTAGGGACATTTAGGGAGCCCACTAGCATTTCAATGTTTTAGTGTTGTCAAATTTGCTAACCCGCGAGATAGGGCTGCAGAAACTTACAACTATGCATGATCGAAGTAAAATTCATTACAACGCGAGAGTTGCAGCATGTCATGCTTCATTAGCTCCTAAAGAAAACTCCGTAGGAGGAATTAGGTAAGATTAGGCATTTCGCAACACGTGAATAAATGTTAGACAGTACTTCAAAATGCTGCACGATTTCGAATAGGGAATTTTGGGCGTCAGTATAGAAAAGTAATCCAAGATGTTTTACAAGCTGCTGAACAGAGTTGCTGCTGTGCGTTCATTACTGGTCCTAGAAAAGAAACTTGATGAACTGAATCTTTTGTTCCCGCCAACATGGTTTCACGTAGCTGAAATTGCCTGAATCATGTGACACTTTCCACCACATGCGGCTGCCGCAAACGGGGTTTCACTGCAGCTTCACAACGCCCAGTAAACAGCGCAGGGTACGTAGGCTATAAAGCATTGCACCACATGCTGCTGTTGTTTATTCTTACATTTTCACAATCCAAACTGCCCTTTGGGTCACTTAGCCGACTAAATGCGCAATCTAGACCCATACGGAGAACCTCCTGATGTTTTATACAACTTCGTGACTTGCTTGTTGAATGCACATTGAGTCAAATTTAAGGCGTTTGAGTTACCCAGTTAATCACCGCAACCGCACACACCCCGTCAAGGGATAACTACGGGGTCTCCTGCGAGATAAGCGGGTGTGGAGGCCGAATGAACTTAAATAAAAGAGCATAAGCCCCGTGAACAGGTACACGGATAAATAGTACACTTGAGTAAACAGAAGAATACAATATAAGCGTAATGGGAAGTGCTCAGGACCCCCTACACAGGTGTTCACCGGTTGTGCAGAAGGCTCCTCAGCCTCCTGCTCTCGATGGAGAACACGACAAGATCTGGGGCAAGCTCGCCCTTCATTTTCTGTCTCTCTTGGTTTATACCACTATTCAGCTACACTTTTGTGGGATAAACAGCAATATTCGGCGATATTTACCTCGAGATCCTTGACCGCGTCTCGCTTGTAGAAACAGCGGTTCGCCACTGTGCTCGCAGTGTCTCTTCTTCTTCAGCTGGGCAAATTTGTGAGAACCATTGAGAACAATCTTCCCAGCCAATGTAAACAATAAACAAAACAATGCTGAAATATCAGGAGGGGTGAAATTAAATTCCCGAATGCTATGGAGTGGGGGTTTCAGCGCTGGCGCTCAACCTGTCGGTGGTCCAGTCACGGTTCATGCAGGAGACACGCGCATTCCGTGTTTCGAGGCAGCACTTGCTGTCTTCTGTCTCTGCCTTAACACAGTCGAACAGGACTTACGAGGTTTTTTTTGTATTTCTTGCCTTCTTTTTATCCATTCTGTACCGTACACAGCGTTGCTTGCCCGCCATTTCACCAAGATGGAACACTGGCTGGCTGAGTACTTGTTTGACACACCGACCTACTGCGAGGAAGCTCTGTGCGAGGTCGAAGACTACCCAGACGGCGTAATTACAAGTGTACCCTCTGATTCGGAGACCCAAAACGAGATCTCTTCGGAGGCGAACCCTACCCAGTCAGCGGAAACCCAAAATGCCAGTGGACAGTTGCACGCGGAGGGCAACGGCGAACGCGATAGTGCAAACGAGAGCCAGTCCCACCAAGAGAGTGAGGCGCATCCTGATTCCGTATCAGAGCCCGGAGGCGACGCTGATGCCCTCCAGGATGAGCCTCAGGTAAATCCCCAGGCGGGACTTCAGTGTGAAGCCGAGCCAGAGTCTGCAAATACAGCTGAGGCTGAGCTAGACGCAGACCCTCCTTCCATGGCAAATAGCTCACTGATAACTTTGCCAGAGGGCCACCCTTTCCGCCTAACTCGTAAGTACCTGCGTCAGATGAAGCTGCTCTACAAGAGGCAGAAGGCTTCCTTCCTGCGCACACATTCCCGTGCGGAGTTCAAAAAGCTCAAAGCAGAAGTAAAGGGAAAGCTGAGAGAGAGATGTTTGGCCCTCCGGTGCCGCTGTCACTGCAGGCCCCCACTGAGGAGGACCCAGAGGCCGCCTGAAAGGAACCTGCAAGCGAGCTCGTAACTCAAGACCTCTGTGGGGGCTTCTGCCCTCCCCAACTACTACAAGAAGCACCAACTGGTGGAAATGCTTTTTAATGAGCTAGGCAAACAAGCTTTGCACACTTTGAACGCCATTTTTTGCTGCAATGATAAGTGAAGCCATGGCGACGGCTCAAGTTGAGTTGGCGTCGCTGCAACCATTTACTTTGTCCTCTCTCCCTTTACTTTTCAGTTACAAACCCGATTAGAGTTTATTAGCTGCAACACAATGAACATGTGTTTATACACACAAGGGCTGGTAACAGCCGTGATGCAAGATGCAGCCAAAAGCAGACAGCATGACAGGGGGTGGCAACAACTATTGTGAATATTTGCAAGCACGCACAATGGATGCCTGTTAAAAAAGAGATTTACAAACTGAAAATAATGCTACAAAGGGGAAAATCCCACAAAAGTGCCATCTGTAGATACGTCTTACTGTCAGTTTAGAGTGGGCAGGCCGGTAGATTCAGAGAAAATACTTACCCCGCAGTACCATAACCTCTCACACTAGGTTTCTACTGTCTTTTGCTCTTTTTGTATGCATACATTCGTGGCGAAATGGTAGTGCAGCCACACACGGGTCTGCGTGTAGGTAACAGTAGCTGTGCGAGGGACATTAAGAAAACGGTGGAATACACTTTTTCATTCAGCATTTTCACCCTTGAAAACCTAGATTTGGTCTAGGGGCTGTCCATAGCACTCCGCGCGCTAAGGTTGGGTGGTTAAGGTCCCGCGGTGGGATGAGATCGCAGCAAAAGGTGACATCTAATAGGACTTCCAGCAGCACTTATAGCTTTAGTTTGTCTTTGGCCTAGTTGCTAGACCCTTTGTATCATTATGTTGTAAACGTAGGTGAAGACTGCAATGTCCAGATTAACGACGGGCAACCTGAGCTATAGTATAGCTGCAGCGTCGCACGGTTTCTTCAATCTCACCACAGTCACATGATATGCCTGGTCTAGACAAAGCAACTTAGAGACGCGAAACAAATAGTTGCAATTCCTTACTTCAGACGTTTGACAAAAGAACACAAGCCCACGCGATTGCACCGCCGCCCCACCTCCTCTACTCTCAGGGTAAAAAATGAAAATTTCAATTCTGTATTAGTGCGGTGGCGTTACTGTTTATTCTCTGAAAGTTGCAAATCTGCCCGCCTTTGCTGAAGTACCATGCTTCGGCGCACTTTTCTTCCGCCCTTGCTGCTCCTCTGTGGGGCGGAGTCGGAACGGGCGGCTTACCACTAAGGCTTATTGTTTAATGAGACATTGATGAAATAATAAGTTTACCTGAAAGCTAATTGAGGATTTTGTTAGGGCTACTGTTTGATATGCATTTAAGATGTGGGAACAACTCTTTATCTGTCGCTCTGTCTCTTGCAGATTTCATGTGGAGCCCATTTCATGAACAGCTGGGGTCGACAGCTCTAAAGATAAGAAGTATACTCCATCCAATTTGGCTCATGAAATAAACTAGTTGGGAGTTTTCATTTTGGTGAATGGCCAAGTAATACGAGACAATGGTTGTACCCTCAGCAGTTTAAGAAGCTGGCAGCTACTGAGCTGCTCACAAGTTTAGAGAACCACACTGACACCTAAACATGTTTCCGGGCGAAATTTTTGACTAGTATGGCCTTAATAAAAGAAGAACGGTTTGAGAATGCCGTGTGTTTCCGAATTAACTGTAACTGCAACTCGCAACGCGCTGTCTACATGCGCCAGCCAATGCCAGCCAGCCAGCCCCCTCATCTATTGCCGAAAAGAACACTCAAAAACGGGACAATTCATATCCTTTTGTTTTTACCCATTTCTAACTATGGCGGTAGACCACCCGTAGTAGTACGCACGGCAGGCGCCTCATCGTGAGAGCCTCCACTTCTGCTGTTTGCTGGACTTGGAGCACACTGCTCGGCCTGTCCGAAACTTTCCCCGGATCCCTTCTCCCCGGCCCTGTACCTGCGCTATGCCACACTAAGTGTTCCGGGGTGAACCACTGGTCACCTCTCCCTCCACACGCCCCTCCCTCAATTAACTTCCGAGAACGCCTGCGAGTTCCCTCTGAAAGGCGTGATCATGCTGTGCAGCACAAGTGAGGCCTGCGCGTTGTCCCACTATCTCCACTGCTAGAAACAACAGACTGCCGCTGTTACCTGCCCCATATGCGCCCCCAAGGTGAGCAGGGCTCAGCAGCCCCCGGAGGCCCTGGGGAGAAGGGAAGCCCTGGGAGCCCTGGGGGCTTAGAGGCGCCAACGGCAGCTATGGAGAAGCTGTTTATAAGCCCCCCTACTCCTGCGAATGAAGTATTGCGGGCGCAGGCAGCAGCTCGCGTTGCTGCTGTTGCGCGAAGCCTGTCGGACACAGAGGCCTCTCTTGAAACAGCAGCAGCGGGGAGAATCCCCCGCATTTTGGCGGAGGCGACGGACAGGCGCGTGTGGTGGCAGTCGCAGCAGCGGAGCAGCACTGCTGCTGCACATCCGGCGAACAGCCAGAGGCAGCCGCATGCAGCAGCAGCAGACGCGCTGGCTCACGGCACCACAGACCCAGGGAGCAGCAGCGCAGGAGAAGACGTGTGTCGCCTGCGGGTCCGCTGCAGCAGGCGGCAGCAGCAGCAAACTGAGGGCAGCGGCAGCAGAAAGCCGGGGCGGCACAAGCACAGGCGCTGGCTGCACCAGCAGCTGCTCGTTGCTGCTCTTCGCCGCCTCATCTCCACTTCTGGGGACGATCCAGCAGACGCAACGGACTTTTGGGGGGCCCCTTGCCACCCCTCTTGTTGGCAACTGCTGCAGAAGGATCCGGTGGCTCGCGAGCTGTACATAAAGAGGAGAGAAGGCACGGCGGAGGCCTTTCTGGGCCCCGCAGCTGCGCCAGAAGGGGGGGGGGCGGAGCTGGCGGACCCGCTGTCTCAAAGGAGAAACCACTGCCTCCGGCTCATGAAGAAGCAGCAGCAGCAGCAGCAGCAACTGCAGCAGCAACTGCAGCAGCAGCAATGGCAGCGCCAGCAGTGCCGGACAGGGGGCTCGGCCGTGCGGGCGGCCTCGTCAGATGGACTTCGACACTCCGAGTTGCTGCGGCAAACTGTGGCTGTGGACGAGCAGAGCGACACAGACATGGAGTTTCCCAGCAAAGCAGCAGCAGCAGCAGCAGCAGCAGCTACTGCTGCCGCAGCACCCACGGGAAGCGCCGACGCCGCAGGGTCGCCTACTGCCTCCGCTCTGGCCCGCGAGCTGGAGGTGCAGCGGCTGCTGCTGCAGCAACTTGAAGGGTCAGAGCTGCAGCTGCTGCCCTCTGTGCAGCGGATCAAGTCACTTCGCGCTGCCTTCAAACCTATGCGCCAAATTACCAAAGACGTTTCTACTCTCTTCAGCCTCAGTGCTGCTCTTGAAGAGGCAATACGGGGGGCGTATTCGTCGCTTTCCTCTGTCAAGGGAGGGCTGCAGCAGCTGCTGCATCAGCTGCTGCAGCAACATGCTGCTGAAGCAGCAAGTGCCCCGGAACAACAGAAGCATAAGCCAATACTATCGTGCAGCAACAGCAGCAGCAGCAGCAGCGCCGATCGTGGGGCGCTGCCCAGCGCCAGCAGCAGCAATAGTAGCAACAATTTAAGTAGTAGCAACAGTAGCAGCAGTAGCGCTAGCAGCAGTTTGCGTTGCATGCGTCTGAATAAGGACTCTGAGCGCGTCAGAGCTGAGGGCATGTCGCAGGAGCCTTTCTCAGATGAAGAGGCGCAGATGCTGTCGTTCGTGAAGCGACTGCAGCGGCAAGCAGCTGCAGCTGCAGCGCGAACAGCCGCAGCAAAAACTGAAGCGGACGAGCAGGAGGGCAGGGAATGGCTGGTTCTGTGGCGTTTAAATGGCTTTGAAAGAAAGGTGGCGCATGCGTTGGTATCCCTGACATCTGACTTGGACTCTATATCTCTTTGCCCTCCCGATCACCCCGCCCCGAACTCCAGAGCTGCGTGCTCACCTCAGCAGCAGCAGCAGCTGCTGCTGGCCAGCAAGCGCAAAGGGTCCAGTAAAGTCCCAAAAGCGGTGGTCATATGTAGGAAATACCACGCAGAGACTGCCTCCCTGCCTCCAGTATCTCTTGCGGCCCTTCTTGTGTGCGCTGCGACTGCTGCGCTATAACACCGCAGCAGCAATAAGTTTAGACCACAGCAGTAACCGTACATCGCAGCAGCATTTCGAAGGCTGAACGGAACAAAGCATACAACGGTTTCTGATACAGTGCATCTAAAGAGCCCCCTGTACACTTGAGGGCCGCCTGGGGCGTACAAACACGCTGCGCTGCGGCTGCGACACTGTGGAGATGTGCCCCCAGGGAGAAAGAGGGCTTTACGGAGTTGCATCGACTTCAAAACAGGCAGGAAAGGGTACTATCGCTTCTTCAGGAGTTGCACAGGCGCGTATGAGATGTGCATGCACCTGGGGATTTGTCTGCGCACAGTTTGTGTGCACGTAGCACTTCTGTATTACTCATTTGCATTTGAGCACTCGAAGTCGAATACGGTAGGATTCATATTCGTCTCAAAAGCCGACAAAATGTGGTAGAGAAATACACAATGGCCAGATGCGACTATGCTTTACAATAAGGGTTCCTTTACTTTCTGTTGTGGGGTCGTTACACCCCATAGCTTGCTTTTATCGCCATCTCTAGCTCCTCTACAACGCAAATACGAAATAAATTTTATGCACGATTAAGGAGGTTTCGAGCTGAACGTCTACAGCTATTCACGCCATTCAGATGCAGCTTATCTGCCAAAGACCATTCGTTCAGTGTGCTTAATCAACAGAAGGATAGAATAGGCAAGTGGTTCTGTGGGGACGAGTGAAGGGATAACCAGGCAGAGTAACCACCGCGAGATGCCGTAAAAAATATAGGCGCACTGTAGAATCAACCACAGTGAGAAACAGTCCTGACGCTGCAGCAGCAGTACGCTGCAGCAGCAGTTCTGAACTGCAGCTCCCCACCAAGGGCACAGCTGCTTCAGACGGCGCTGCGCTGATTTGTAGATCCGGCATCTACCATTATTCCTGCAGATGCGTATCTACTATGAGCAACAACTACACTCATGAACAGTCCACTACACAAGTTCGCCTCGGGGAAGGGGTAAAGGGCAAATGCCGTTCCTGTTCTGCTGTCGCTTCTAACGTAGAACTTTTGGTGGACGCCACACAAAGCAAACGTCCACCTAATGTTTTACGTTAGAAGCGACATCCGCTTCTCTGCTACCCAATCCGTCAAGACCTTTGTCACTGCGACGAGACTGGGCTGGTCTTCACCGCTTGGCTTCCCGTCTGTAGACCAGCGTAGCTCATTCTCACTTGAGCTGTGGCTCTTGAGCGCAATATCTTTCGGCAGACGTCCAGTGCAAGTTCAAGCTCAGAACGAGAACTCGCCTGTAGCCCTATCAAAGGGAATCTCGCGTCCTCCAACCTAAAGCCAATTAAATTCCGCATTGGCGCAGCCGTCGTAGGCAACCAACAAAAACAGAAGTGGCAACAGTCTGATTTAATGCAACCTCAAAAGGATTGAAAACCTTAAACAGTCTAGACTGGCCCAAAAAGTGTCTAAACTGCACTGAGCTAGCCTGCGTCGAGGTAATGGCACTCGAGATGTCTGCATCCTAATACTCACTCACCCGGAGAATTCCATGTCTAAGCAATACTTTCCACTTGCTACAGCGCCTTGAAGATCCAGCAGCCGCCCTTTCAACCTGTACCACAGAAGCAGTGACCAAACAGCGGCAGCTGCTGCTGCAATTGGTGAGCATCTGTGTACGCCAATCTTTGTCTGCGCAGGAAAAAAGAGGGCCTGAGATTTGGATCAGCCTACGAATACACACATGCAGAATAATGCAAGCAGAAAAAAGTGCGATGAATTTACCTTTTCAAAAAACGCAAATATGCCGTCTGTCGTCTGAGGTTCCGCATCGTCCAAGTCGGACACATCGTCCACCGTTAGGTGGGCCCCTTCCTCTTGGTCATCGTCTGCAGCAATCAATCATATTAAAAGCGGCAAAAAATGCAGAGATTAATCGTGAATGTCTTCTATCGCATACACAAGCAGCTGAATTCATAAAAAACAAAGACGAAATGACAGAAGTAGATATCCAAACTCCAGCAGCCGTTTGCTACACCCGAGCAACAATAATTCAACCAGAGCAGAAAATGAAGAGGTCATAGCGGGGAAGCTGAAGACACAAGAGGCCGAAAAATAGCGGCATACAGTTCCCATCAGTTGCATAGAAACAAACTCATAGCTTGACGATGGATTAGGGAACAAAGGGAGGTGATACTTGCCGCTCTCATCCAGCGCAGTGGAATTGTCAGGATTACTTTGTTGCTTCTGCTGTTTCTCCTGAACGTCTTTTTTCACCTCCAGGTGAGCAGAAGCACTACCAACTCCAGCAGCAGCGCCGTTAGTTTCTCCCGCTCCTGCAGCGAGCCTCTGCCCCAAGGCGTTGACTCCTTCGTCTGCCTCGTCAATATCCGCATCAGCAAAATCATCATCTGCAAAATCGAAAAACACATTTTCGCACTGAATGGTTCATCTCTCTTCTGTTTGTTTTCTAGAGCTGCCTAAGGATACGAGACGGACGGAGAGAATAGCAGGGCCAACCTCACGCAGGTACACAACAGGCGAAGCAGCTGCACTCGGATACACGAAATGAGCATATTTACAACTATAAGTTGTAAATCACACCTGATTCTTCTGCTTCTGCTTCTGTCTGCTTTTGTTCTCCTGATTCTGTTGGCAGAGCAGCAGTCCCCGTAGATGCCTCAGCACTTCTGCAAGACAGACGCAAGAAGTTGACTGCAAATTCTCTTGTGGAATAAATCGCAAATACACTTAATGCGTACAGGGCTAGCAATTACACTGTCAATCTTCACTTTTGCTGACTTCAGATTATACGTGGGTGCACACGCAAAGAATCAAACAAACGACATACTTGAACAGGCAATTGCAGCTAAGAAAGTGACAAAAATTCAGACTATTATAGACGGAAGACACAAAAGCACAGAGAAGTACATGAGTACAGGCATGTACAGGCATGCAGAGGCACAAACACAGACAAAAATCTCGAGAGGGAGAGTTACCCTGGAGCAGGTCCTGACAATCAAAAAACAGAGAATGGAAAATAGGGATACATGAGGAAGGCAATACATAAGAAGAAGAATGATTAAGGAAAACAAGGTCATACACGCAAGATCACAAGGAGGCAGAGAAATACGCAGAACCAGTGGGTGACACAAGCGCAAGCACAGCTAAGCAAAGGCACCAACAAGTAATGTATCACAGAATCCTGCCAACGCTGAAGCTAAGAACTAACTGAGCACTCGGCACGCTTGTACTGCTTTGTGCCTCAGTGGCATTTGAAGCTGATGCTCCCGATTGAGGCTCTGATGTTGCTGCTGCTGTCGATGCAGCATCCTGCAGCAGCATACAAAAACAGACAAACAAGAGGAGGAGCCTACACACAAAGAGTTAAAAGAAAGACTCAAAGAAGCAAGCTAGAAATGACGCGCACACCGTTTAGAGAAAACATACAAACAAATGCAAAGAAGAGACAGATGGACCGAAGCAGCAGAACAGCAAACAGAAAAGAAAAACGGCAAAAATACGAGAAGGGCCGCAGCGGCAAATATCCCCTTCTCCACAGCACGCAGCTGTGGAAGTGGGCCTTCGCCAACATACAACCAGGGAAATTATAAAAATTAACAGCAAGTCAGCAAATTAGATGAGAAAAAAGAGGCAAATAAAGGGTCGAGAACAGGCCGAGGAGAAGGAACAGGAGCTGGAAAGGCAGCAGACTGTACCTGACGAGCAGCAGCAGCCCGTGAGAGCTCAATCTGTTTTCTCCTAAGCGACTGCCGCCATTGCTGAAGCTCAGAAAAGGCAAACGACAAATATTTTGCGGAATTATTGCGAAATCGCAGGGACGAAAGGCAAGCAACTAAAGGGTGATGGAGTAGCACAAGATGGAAGCAAGGAACACAAATTGTAAGGACCCCCGCAGGCTGCTCGTGCACGCAAGGTCAACGTTACCACATGCATAAAGAGAAAACTAAAATATCGACATAGCAAAGTGCTTTCAAGGGATAGAATCTCTGCCAAGCAAGAGCGAGACAAAAAAACGAAGCCGTCTCTCCATCTCGATACAAACATAAGCATAGGGCGAATTTAGACACCCGGGCAAAACAGAGAAAATTTATTACCTTTTCTATGGCCGCGAGCACTTTGGCGTTCTGTAGCAACTGGCACTGAGATATTGTAGCTGCATAACACGAAACAACATGCCGAAGACACAGCCTGAACTGCCAATATACACGCAAGAAGATGAAGTTCGAGCAAGCACTGGGGGCATTTCTGGCATATCATATCAGAAGAGTTAGTGCGAAATCTAAGTTAAGTGCAAATACCTTGAATCGCCTCTTCGTACAAGTCCGCAGTCTCGGAGAACCCTGGCTCGCCAAAAAAAGACTGAGGCGCCTGCTGTGTCATTGCTGCTGCCGCTTATGCTGCGCTTGGTGTTGTACCTGCCGCTGCTTCGAATGTTCGCAACTATGGCTAAATGCTTGTTCGTAAGACGAAACGTATCACCCAGTGAGACTGGGCTGAGCAGAGGAGGTGGGAGCAAAGGGGAACCGCAGCGACGCTAGGTGGAGTGAAAGCTATGCATGCGTGACGTGTGTGCCTTTTGAGAAGATGGCATGGAGTTCAAAATACAGAAAAGGAGGATTTGCTTTTTAAGAGGTGGTGGGAAGAAGCGACGACTGGACGACTCCTGTACAGCCGGATGCAGAAGGTAAGCTACAGAGGGAGACGAAAGAAACTCGCACTAAGCCCTTGCTGAAAACGCTATTTTTTGCAATTAAATATTTGTAAATAAGATAAATCTCGACTTTACGTGTGGAGCCCACCGAAGTCTGCTCGGCAGCTTCAGACGAGGGCCCCCCAGCCAACTTTTCCTAGGGCCTCTTTCGCCAGCACTTTTGCAGCCCCAACATTCCTGAAGAAGCTTTGTGGGAGAAAAGAGAAAAGCTGGAATTTAAGAATGTCAAAGCTGCTTTTGGAACAAATCCCAGCTTAGGCTGTGGATTTTTGGAGAGTATGGCCTCTCCTCTATTCCTCCTGCCCTTCAAGGCGTAGCATCTGTGTTTACAAACTTGCTCGTATTGAGTCGCTATTCCTCTTTTCTTCTAATTTGCTGTTGCCACATCACCTTGCTTATTTAGGCCACACGCGTGCCTGCTGACGATGAGAAAATAGGTGAAGGGGACCACAACTTTTTTGAAGTCCGCTTTTTGTGTCCTACTCTTCTCGAATCCGCTGTGCTCTTATTTCTGTGAAAATGGCTCTTAGTGTTACCGGAGCTTTCAGCAACATCAACGCTATCCAGCGTCTGAATGCAGAAGAACTGAGACTGGGGATCAGCCAAGAAGCCTCCTGGCATAACCATTACAAAGACTCATGCTATATTTACATAAGTACGAATAAACAGATGGTATAGAGCGTCAAGTATCCTTAGAGTAACAAAGAAAGTGAAGGGGCGGGTGAGGGCTCAAGCGCAAGTCACTTGCCGTTCACTGAGGAAGGCTAAACATTTGATCTCGGAATCCAGCACTATGATATGATTAAATGCTGCATGCACTCTTTTTCAACAGGTGGTCTGGATCCTCGCCTCACCGAAGGTGACGTCGCCATCGTCTTTTCACAATGGGGAGAGCCTATTGACGTGGTGTTAGTCAGAGATCAGAAGACAGGTAAGTATTGAATCAGTCCATCTACTTGTCTCCCTTTACCCATTTTCACTCATTTCCCCCCTTTTTATTCACTCTCAGTGGATGCAGCGCAAACGTCACTTATACAGATCAGCAGACGCAGACAACTTAGTAGGCTGTTCGCACCACATTGCTCAAACACAAGCCCCGTCCATCTTCTGGATCATTCTTGTGACGGCACTTCAGGGGTTCCCCGCGGCTTCGGTTTCCTGGGTTACGAAGACCAGCGGTCAACTATTCTCGCAGTAGACAATGCAAATGGCATGAAGCTGTTGCAGCGGACCCTTAGGGTGGACCACTGCAAGAACTTCCGGCCCCCAACATCAGGCAAAGATGGAGAAGTCAGCGACCCCTCAAACAGCAGCAGCAACACCACCTGCACTTGCTTGTGGTGGCAACCACTGGCCAGCGAATCATGTTAGGCTTGTGCATGAGTCGCCACTATTCGCCTTCTGCCCAATGAATCTCATGTTGTCTTGGTTTTGTTGATATCCTGCAGGAAACACCTTATCAGCCAACTGGAGCTGAAGGAGCCGGCATTGACAAGTATCTTGTCACAAAGAGAGAGCAAGAGTTGCACAAGGCTCGTCAGCAGCAGGAAAGGTTGAAGGAGCAGCGCCGGCGGCAGGCCCTCGCTAGCGCAGCAGAGGGCGGCAAAGATGTGGACGAAATGTGGGCAGAAGAATTTGAGCTGATGATATCAAATGTGAGCTTCCCACACGTATACATTTCGCGTATAACCGGCGCTTCCACAGTCAGATGTGTTCGCAGCCTGATCTGCATACCGCACTACCTCGATGCCTTTTGCTGGTTTTCGATCTGTGCTTCTCGTGTGATGACTCAGTCACTTTGGCCCTACCTTTTCGCTTTCATTCATTACCGTTTGAACTTCCCTGTGCTATGCGTTTTCCACCGCGTTGTTTCATTCTGCTGTGGCCTCTCTTGGTGCAGTTGAATGCCCAAGCAGAAGCAGAGGTGGACCATTTGATGCGGGAAGACAAACGATTGAAGAAGAAATTGAAAAAGGAGAAAAAGAAATTGAAGAAGGAAGCGAAAAAACGGTCGAAAAAACGTGATATGCGCAGTGAGAGCAATGGCAGATCCGAGCGTGATCAGAGAAATGGAAGTGATGCAGAACAGCAGCAGGAGGCGAGGCGGAGAGGCCGCAGCAGAAGCAGAAGCAGAACACGCGGTGCCAGTACCAGCACAGAGCGTTGCAGCAGTAGAAGGGGAGGGCACAGTGACAGGAAAGATAAACGCCGAGAAAGGAGTAATAGCAGCAGCAGAACACCCAGAATGCTCGAACGCGACAGCAGCTCAAGCAGAAGAGATAGCACCAGCAGCAGCACAGAACGCAGCAGCAGTAGAAGAGACAGAGACAGTGGGAAGAAAGGCAAACGCCGAGAAAGGAGCAATAGTAGCAACGAAAGGCCCAGAAAACTAGAACGTGGCGGCAGCTCCAGCAGAAGGGATAGGGAATTTGAAGGCAGCAGCAGCAGGAGAGATATAGACCCAGAAGGGAGCAGCAGCAGAAAAGAAAGGCATGCAGAAAGCAGCAGCTGTAGAAGAGAGACACACAGAGAAAGCAGCAGCAGCAAGAGAGAGAGGCACCCAGAAAGCAATTGCAGCAGCGGCAGCAAGGGGGCAAGGGAGTACGATGACGTGAAGGAAAATGGTCACCACCGCAGGACAACTGAGGAGAGAGAAAGAGGGAAACGTGGAAGAAGCAGAAGCGAAGAGAGACACTAGAGCGCGTTTGCTGCAGGGACAGAAGAGCAGAAAAGCTGCCCCTGCCGTTCCACGCGTGCTGCATCTTCTTCCGGGGTTGTTAATCTGTTTTCGCCAGCTTCCCTAGTTTCCGTGTGCTTGTGTCCGAGAGTGTGCTGCTGGGTTACTCCCATTGCTCTCCTATTTGTCAGCTGTTTATGAGCACATTTACTCTGGAACCACCAACTTTTCATTTGCTTTTTTGTGGGTTTCTGGAACACCCGCCGACTGGCGTTTTAGGGCGTCTTGCCTCTGTGGGAAGACCCAGCCCCGTACTTTTCGTGGTTTCGCCCGTGTTTTATATGTGCGCGTTCGCGTACTCACGAAACGAATAAGCGGTCACAGTGTGATGCCGAAAGCTGCAGACGTTTGCTGAAGAATAAATTATATATAAAGTACTAGTTACCTTCTTGGCCTGATACCGCTACGACTATAGGGGCACTCGCCGAAAGTACTTTTAATCAGCAGTAACTGCAAGCAAATGTAACAGCTCCAACGATAATTTGTAATTGTCGGCGAGCGTAGCCAAAGCACTGTTTCAACAAACTCCAAGAACCTGTTCGGCGGCGCTATCGAGCAGTTGTATCCGTCAGTCTACCGGGGACGGAAAAATCAAAATATACTAAAGGCCAATAAGGAATGCGAAGATGCGAAAAAAATGAAGGCCTGAAGTGATCGAGGAGGGATAAGCTCAGTGACTGACAACAGCGCCACTGGGGTAGAAACGGGGGAGGCACGCAAAAACAATGAACGGCTTATAGCAGCTGAAGTGCAAGACAAACGAAAATATCCATCATATTAAAGATGGCGCTGGAGCATTTGTTCGAGCGGGCTCCTCTGGGAAAGTTGGAGCCTGTGGCTGCTGCTGCTGCGCCTGCGGCTGCTGCTGCTGCGCCTGCGGCTGCTGCTGCTGCGCCTGTGCCTGCTGCTGCGGCTGCTGATGTGGAGGCGGTTGCTGCTGCTGCTGGGGCTGCTGCCAGTACGGCTGCTGATGAGGCTGTGGTGGCTGTTGTTGCTGGGGCTGCTGCCAGTACGGCTGCGGCTGTGGTTGCTGCTGCTGCTGGGGCTGCTGCCAGTAAGGCTGTTGCTGCCACGCCTGCTGTCCTTGAGGAAACGGTGGGGGCTGCTGCCACGGCTGCGGCTGCTGGTAGTACGGAGACATGGGCGGCTGCCCCTGAGGTGCGGGCTGCTGCTGCTGCGGAGCTCCGTATGGCTGCGGGTACTGCTGTGGCGTCGGCTGCCCCCACGCTGGTGGTTGCAGCTGCTGCTGGGGGGCAAAAGGAGGTTGCTGCTGCTGCAGAGGCGCGTGGGGCGGCTGTTGCTGCGGAGGCAAATAGGGCGGTTGCTGCTGTTGCTGCGGCGGGTAGGGCGGCGGCTGCTGCTGCTGCTGCCAGTATGGAGGCATTTGTTGCTGCTGCCCCGGCTGGTTCGCTGGTTGCGGCTGCGTGACGTAGACCACAGAAGGATCGCTTGGGTCCACGAATGCTGCTCCGGCGCCCAGGTGCAGCTGCTGCAGCAGGGAGTTGTCTGGCTGTTGGTGGCTGAGTGCGTTTTTCCATAGCCTGAAGAACACATTAATGAATGTGCCGCAGCCGCCCGCATTGAAAGTGAGGGTGAAAGTGCTGGTGCCTTGAATAGGGTTTTCCGCTTCTTGCTTGGGATGTACTTGGCCCTCAAGGTAGTTCGCCCCGAAGATGGGCTGCTTGAACTGCGCCTGCGGCATCAGGTGCAGCGGCAGCTCGCAGGAGGAGAAGCTGCTGCCGTGGCTCTCCACCTTCCCTGCCCGCAGAAACACGATTCGGCTGCTGCTCAAGAAAAAGCAGCCGCTGCCTTTCAGATTTGCGCCAGGGCCGCGCAGTCGAAAACCGATGTTGTCCCGCCGCAAGAAGAATATCTCACCCGCTGCTGGAAGCGGAAACAGCTTCCCAGAGCCGTCCTCGGCTAAGACTGGGTTCAGAGCCATTTCTCTCTGAGTCAATGAAAAATGCACGCACGGCTGTGTAGGGAAGGGGCAACAGTGGTGAAGCTACTGCTCTTGCAAGTACGCGCAGGAGCTGCAGCTGCGGAGAGCGATGTGTAGAGGAGAGGGCCAAGAGACGCTCAGAGAAGTTCAGCGGGAGTGAGGTTCATGCGTTAGAGGGAAGCGCGGCTTCAGCAGCAGCAGCTGCAGCACCAGTTTGACGACAGAGGACGGTGGCCTCGCAGACAGAATCCTAAGCTGCAGCCTGGATGAAGATGCGTCCGCGAAATAGCTGCTCAGCTACCCTTATGCAGAGTTGAGCCTTAGATGAAGTTGCAAAATAGAAGAAGATCGTTTGACGTGAAGTGCTGCATTTTCAACCGCTGCACGCAAATGAGCGGGGGCCCCCCACTAGCAGCTGATGCTGACCCACAGACGCACAATAGGAGGAACAGAAGCAAAAGCAGATTCATAAAAATTGAATACAAATGCATACTTAAAGAAAGGACGCCACCCAATGATTCATTCGGGCAGTTTAACAGGAGAAACTTAAGAACTGCTGCCGTGTGACAGGGCCCCGTCAGCAGTAGGAGCACCTGGAGCGGCAGCAGTGGGGCTTTCTAATGAATTATTAGTATACTCCAGTGATATTTTTAATATGTTCCATTTCACTTTAATCGCATCTCCCCTTATTCTTGCTCGGTGCTCGTCGCTACAGTTTGAATGGCAGCATGCGGACTATGCATTGTAGAGCAGCTCCTATATTAAACGGCAAATATCGGGCCCTTGTTGGCAGATCGCCGCAGCTAGCCAAAGCTAGCCAAACCAGTCCTCAAAAAATCATCTTCACGCAATTGAACGGCGGTCATTACGTTCAAAACATGTTTGATGCAGCTGCGGTACGGCACAGGCTCGTGGAGCCGCTGCTTCGCTGCAATAGCACCAATGCTTTGGTGGAGCCGGTACCAGCAGTTGTGCCTACTTCAATTTAGAAATCTAGCAGCTAAGACACTCACCGCTCACAGACTTCAGAGCGGGTGTCTGCAAATGGCTCTAACTACGGTAAACCTTCGCTAGCCACAACGAGCACAGCGCAGAGCTAGGGGCGCAAGCCAGGAAACCCAAAGTGTAAACTGGCGCCTGATCCCCTCTTAAAGCTCCTAAACTTCTTTATAAATGAAGCGATGTAGCTATGAGCTTACCGTTTCTCCTCGACTTCGAGTTCTTCGAGCGCGTTTGTCCTACTTGATATCATTCATGCCCTGGTAGTTGGAAATATTCCGACGAGCTTTGGGCCTCTTGGGTACAGCACCAATACTGGAAGAATCTCCTAGTTTGCACTTTGATTCAAATAAGAGATGAAGCGGGGCATTAGCAGACCTAGTTTTTCAAGGCCAATATTTCGAATACATTAAGTTGACAAAAGAGAACAGAGTGCTGGAAAAAGGTCCCCTGTTGAACATTCCCTTACCTGTAATGCAAAACCGACAACAAGGATGTGGTTTGGACCATTTTTGCCGCCACTAATCGCAGCCTTTGTGCTGCCCGTAAAGCAATTGACAGCAAGGATGAGCTTCGGCCAATATTTGTCTTCTTTGGTCACAACGTTTAAGCTGCCGCTAATTTTAGTTAGCTGGAAAGAGGTCCGACAAGCTTAAAATGCCTCACCTTCAGTAAGATAGCTGCAAGATAACAACTATTTAAGACGTCCTCCGGC
Source organism: Eimeria necatrix (assembly GCF_000499385.1). Taxonomy (NCBI): domain Eukaryota; phylum Apicomplexa; class Conoidasida; order Eucoccidiorida; family Eimeriidae; genus Eimeria; species Eimeria necatrix. Next base: position 174,616 of record NW_013654790.1, on the reverse strand, counting down.
CAGCTAAGCACGTAGCTACCCTAGCGTGACAAAAGTATGGCATATAGGGCCAAAGTTCTCAGTAGCCTGCTGCTGGTTTAGGCAAACAATTAACCTATCTCCTGAGGCAACAACAGCATGACTCGGATATCCTACAGTGTATAAGGGTGCCTAGAGATGCCTCAGTAAGGTATCTAAATCTAGAGTTGCTGGGGCCCTATCATCCTCGCCTTGCAAGCATGAGAGGAACAGAAGAAGCCAACAATGCACCGCTGACAAAACGTCCTCACGTCATCACCATTAGTTTGTTTCATGAGCCACTGTTGGCTAGAGAGTATGTTTGGGAAATTAACTTCCAGGGAAGTGTCCCAAGCGCCCAGAGAAACAGAATGCAAGACGCCAGAGGCAATTCCGTGGGCAGGGGTCGCCACTGAGGGTGCAAACCCCCTGCGTGGCAGCCTCAAGGCGGTTAGCGCTCATACCTATTCCGAAAGTGCTGACGGTGTAGAAGCTTCTGGGCACTGACGCCCAGGGGAGCGACGAAGCCACAGTTTATCCCTGTTGCTTTGCCTAGCGACGGTGCCAGCCTTTCTTTTGCTGTCACGTGGGCAAGCCCTTCTGTCTATGGTCATCATGGGCCCCTTCCATCAAACATATTTGATCCATTCTTTTCTTAGTTGCACTAGTGTTGTTTATTTTATGCGTATCGGGCTCCGCGGGGTTCGCAGCTAGGCTGAGGAATTACATAAGCAACGGAAGGATCACTAGCGACAAAAAACAAAAAAAATTAAATTCCTGCTGTTTCCTTCAAAGAGGAGTCATAGCAGTACCAACAGCAAACTGCGTTGCTGCTGCTCCTGTTTGCGGCCAGCTTACTAGTGCAGCCCTCTGCCTCCATAAATTCTAATCCAACCCTTGAAGCCTGAAGTGTGTTTAGGCGTGCCTGGAACGAGATCCCAATTCGGCATTGTGATACAGAGCACATTAACACAATCAAATCCAAATAAACCAGCCCATAAAAGGGCATTTGCTTAAACATTCTTGGAGATCCAGCTGAAAAAATAGAGAGGGAGTGAAACATAGCCAGAAAAAAAGGTGAGGGCAAAACACACGCACATGCACGCACGCACACACACACAGAGAGAGAGAGAGAGATACCGTGGCGCTTGGGCGTTCTTTTTCACAGCCACCTCCAAACAGCAGCAACAATACAAGCAGTAGTCGCGGAGGCAGCTTATGACCTGGCTAAGGGTATCCTCAGTCGTAAATGCATAGCATGCACAGTATGGACGCTATTTGTGAATGCCGAAATGAGTGCACCAGGAATGCTGCCTTCCTCTATCTTCTGTCTCATTTGCTACAGTGTTCAATTTCAGCTGGACAGCTTTCGCGATTCCCTCCCTTTGTGCTTACAGTGGCGCCAGTGCAGACTGACAAGCAAACGCATTAGCTCGCATCTTACTTCAGCCCTTCGCAGAATTACAAGGAGGCACTTGAGACCAAGCTGGAAGGCCCTGCGCACGCAGCGAGAGGCAGTGTAATACCTCCAGAGTACCTTCAATTGCAGCATCGGCAGCCATCTGCTGTTGCTGCAGCTCCTGCAGCAGCAGGGGCTCTTGCTCTTGTCGATCCGCCTCTGGCTGAGAGTCTTCAGTAGAGTCAAACAGCCACTCATCCTCTTCTAGATTCAAGTCCGCTGCGTAGAACTGTTGCTGCTGCTGCTGCTGCAGCCCTTGATTCGGTTGCAGTGCGTTGTGAAGGGCTGCCGCATGCCTCCGGTTAAGACGGTTCAGGCGGCACGCCGCCTCAGTGATGAACTCGTCTTTTAAGGAGCTGCCCAGACAACCGAGAGCAGCAGCCGCCGCAGCAGCCGCAGCTAGTTGCGCGTCTTTCAGCCTATGGACATGTCGAGCAAGCAGGGCCTGCAGGTGCTGTAACAGACTGCTGCAGGTGGGAGGGTAGTTCTGCTGCAAATGCCCCTTGAGCAACAAATGCAAAACCTGGAGCAGAGCGAAACCCTGACATCCCCCAGGGGGATGCGCAGCAAATCGAGAAGAAACGACAGCAGCAACCCGCCGTTGTTGCTGCTGTAGTGTTGCTGATGCTCCGTCTGTTTGCTCCTGCAGCTGCGGGAGCAGCAGCGCGAGGCCATGTGCTGCCAGCAGCAGCGAACGGTCTCCAAGGGTTGGCAGCAGCATGATGCCCTCTGCTGCTATGGACTGAAGATTTGCTTCTGTGTGTACCTTGTGGTGTCTCGCCAGGTGCACTAGCAGCACAGCAACCTCCTTCCCACTCAGGTGCTGTAGAAGAGACGAGGTGGCGCTGCTGCTGCTCCTGCTACTCAGGCTGCAGGCCTCCTCAGCAGCAGCAAGCTCAGTTGTTTGAAGTGAAGAAACGTTACTGCGGCTCTTCTCCTTATTCTTGCTCCCCTTTTTGCCTTTACTGCTGCTGCCTCCGATCGACAGAATGTGCTGCATCACAGCGCGGCACAGCCGCCCATTTGCCTGGTGCATTCTCAGCTGTGCCAACAAGAGCATGATGGCGCCTCCTGCATCCAACTCATGCAGCCGCAGACGTCCATGTTGCTGCTCTTGTGTTCTTTCTTCTTGTTGCTGCTGTTGTTGCGCTTGATGCTGTTGCAGTTGCTGTTGCTTCTGACCCCCATATCGCCTTTGCTGCTCTATAGACGGTTCTTCCTGCAGCTGCAGAGGCTGAAGCAAATGAGATGCAACTCTGTGCAGCAGCTGAGGAGTTGCCTGCTTCGCTGCAGCTAATCCATGCACAGCAACACAGAGCTGCACTGGCGAAAGTTCGTGCAGCGACTGCAGCAGCCACTGCCGTAGTTGCTGCAGCAGCAAGGGCGCCTCCATCTGCAGCTTGGACACAGCATGCAGCAACACCACTGTATCTTTATTTGTACAGAAAATAGCCGCGGCATCAACTGCAGCATTGGTAGGCACTGTGCTGTGAAGTTGCTCCGGCATCGGTGGAAATGCAGGGCAAGCTGCTCCTGCTGTAGTAGCTACCGTTGCAGCTGTAGCATCCCTTCCTCGTGCCCCCAATGAAGGAACGTTTATTCCAGCTGCTTCTGCTGCAGCGGCTGCCGTTGCCGCTGCTGCTCCTTCAACTGCTGATGATAAAGAAGCCGCAGCAGTTGATACTTTTGCTGCCGCAGCTACCTCTCCGTCTTTAATTTCCCATATGGTGGAGTCCGCTGCTTCTCCAGCTGATCTCTCTCTAGCAGCAACCATATAAGCAGCGCTACCAGTCGCTTCTGAAGCTTCAGGCACTGCAACAGCGGCTTCAGCTCCTACCCGCAACTGCTGCTGCGGCTGCTGCTGTTGCTGCTGCTGCTCAGCGCTAGCGTTAGCCTGCACGAACGCTCCACGTCCAAGACTGCACCACTCAGTATAGTTCTTATCGGCTTGCTTCTGTCTCCCGTGCAGCTGTTGTGCTGCGTCTTCAGGGGAAAGTAAGCGTAGAGCCTCTTGAAGAACGAGGGCTGGCCTGTGGTTAACTCGAGCGAATGCGTTCAAAATCCATGCAAGGTCCCCCGCAGACAGTAGCTGCTGCGCTTTGTTCTCTTTCCCGTGTGCTTGCTGCTTTATCTCCTGGACAGATCTGTCATACATCTCGCCGTGCTGTTGCTGCTGCTCTTGCTGCTCTTGCTGTCGGCCCCAGCAGCGGCGAGTGACGCTTTCCTGTGGGTTTGCTAAATGCTGCTGCTGTTGCAACATCGGCAAAAGTGCAGCTGCTGCATCTTTCCAGATCTTCCGTGGCAGCAATTCCTGGTGTCTCGATAACACCTGCAGCACCTGTGCGGCTTCTCGCGGCTGCAGCTGCCGCTGTTGCAGAGCAGAGATCGCGGCCGCAGCAGCCGCTTGAAATTGCAACAGGGAATTCTTTCGCGATGCAGCGCGGCGCAGAGCCCTTATAATGCAGCCTTCTGTAGCAGCAGAGGGACACACTGTTTGCGCCGGTGTTGTTGGTGGTGCTGCCCGTAGTGCTGCTGCTCCCAGCTGTCTTGTGCTTCTCGCTTGTGCACCGTGGGTAAAGCCTCTTCTCAGAAGCGTTATCGCAGCACAGCTTCTTTTATGCACCCTATCAAGAGATACTGTATTGATACTAAAAGGGAGCCCATCACCAGTTGCTGCTGGCGATGCGGTTGCTGCAGCCGACTGTAGTGCTCGTACTGCTACTGCCGGCGATGCTCGAACTACTATTGGGCACTGAACGGAAACAGAAACCGATGCAACGGTTTTCTGCCTAACAGTTAAGTTCACAACAGCAGCAGTTGCTGCTGCTGTGCTGAAGAGCTTCCGCATGGAGTCGCGGCCTTGCCATTAGCAACAACCGCAACAACAGCGACAGCAGCAGCGAAGCTACGCGCTGTCGCCGCAGCCGAAGCAACAAAAATGTTGCTCGGCATATTAAGTGGTCAAATTTCTTCATGCTGCAGCTTCTCAAACACAGTTCTTCAAGGGTCCCCGGGAGGCGCCGACGGGTCTGTCTGGGGGCCCCAGCCTCTGTATCCTGCCTACTGGGCCTGCTGGAATGGCTAAACGAGCAGCATGTGTTGGAGATACGCCTCGCGCGCGTAATGAACATGACATAGACAAGTAGATTTTCCGTCTACTTGCCAGTATTTGCATGCCACGACGAGGCTGTCGCTACTGCTGCAGTGGCTACACTAGGAGCAGTAGCAGTGCCTCTATTGCTAATTAAGCTGGTGCATTTGGCGTCTTCTATGTCTGCTTTTTTGTCGCTGACTGCAACTATCCCCACTGTATCATCTGCAGCAACCGACCGGAGCACAAACCGCAACTGCAACTGCAGCTACTAAGCGGGCAGGAGTTCTAATCCTGCACTCTGTTCAAATCCACATCTCCTAGGTGCTTCAGGGTAGTCATCCAGACATACTTGTCTCTCCGGGACTCTATGAGAGGGCCTTCTCGTGCTATCATTGTTGCCACAACTTTGTGCTGCCGCTGCGGTGCTTAGGAGGATCTTTTAGGACAGTATGGCACTAACGCTGGGGAATATGCAGCCACAGAGGGGGCAGCAAGCACCAGCTGTTTTTGCGGTCTCGAACATGAGGCGGATCGGGGACAGCAGCAGCGGCAGAAATAAAAGTGCAACAGCACCAGAGAAGGCTTTTGTTGCTGACAAGCCCGTGAATGGTTGTTACGACTGCAGCAGAAAAAACAGCCACGCGTCTCGGTTAGGTCTGCTGCAACGAACTGCTGCAGTGAGGGCGTGGCGTGTGGCCGTCCAGCAGGCGCAGCCACCATTGCTGCGTCAGGGTAACATCCCTGCTGCTGGTGTTTCAGCCGTTGCTGCAGCAGGTGCTGCGGCTGCTGCAGGTATTTTATCAGGCCGCTTGCACCAAAGGCACTTTTTCTCGAGGTCTCTGGAGAGAGTAGGATCAAGGCAGGGAACGACGGCTGTAAGCGAAGCAGCAGCAGCAGAAGCGGCAGCTGCAGATACGGTCAGTTCATCTCGTTTCCGCAGGCTCTTCTTTGGGTTTGCTCTTGCTGCTGTTCCCCCTCTGCTGTTACAAGAGCTGTTCCAGCAGAATCAATGCAGCCAGAAGCAGCTCAAAGAGAAGAGAGGCGCCTCATGGCTGCTTCGCGGTGCTGCGCTGCACCAGCAGCCCACTGCTTGGTGCGAGCAGGTGCAGCCACAGCTTCTGCAGCAGGTACAGATTCAGCAGGAGCAGCAGCAGAAAGTGCAGGCGCCCCAACAGGCCGACGAAAAGGACCTGCAGCTGCTGCAACAAATGGTGGGAGAGCCTAGAAGTGCCTGGCCGTTGTCTGTACACTCGACACAGCAGGCGCTGCAGCAGCTCGGCCTTGCAGCAGGCGTATCTCAAGTAGCAGCGAATTACCCCGTCGAAGACAGGGCAGTATTCGCTGCTGTCTCTACTGCTTCTCCCGACGAACCAGCAGCTGCAGCAGCGCATCTCACCGCAGCAGCAGCAGCCTCAACAGCACAGCAGCAGCTAATGGCGCTTGCACAGCAGCTGTTTCCGAATGATGCTCCACCAGCTGGTGCGGCTGCTGCTGCTCCTGGCAGTGCTGCTGGGTCTGTGTTGCAGCCACTGCAGAAGTCTGGGGATTCGAGTCGGGGCAGTCCATGGAAGCCACGCTGCCTTGTGGCCATTGTCGATGGTCACGGAGGGCCAGACGTTGGTGAGATGACGCTACTTCATGTTCATCAGCAACTTCAGCCACAGATGTTACTGCAAGGGCGGCAGTAGATGCATCTTCTCACTTAGTACACTGTTTGTACACTTCTCTCACTGGCAAGGCTTCTTCGTGGTGTTGCTGCTCCCTCTGTTGTTGCTGCAGCCGAGTACGTACACCAACACTTGCCTCGCTTTGTAGCTGCTGAATTAGCTGCTGGAGACGGAACGGACCTCAAGTTTGCAGAGAAGGCACTGGCCCGAGCTTTCTGTCGACTGGTGAGAAGCTCGTTCCCTCCTAAAAGCTGTCTGCTGCTATTGGGGCTAATACTGCAGCTGCCCTGCCGGATTCGTATTCCTTTGCTTTCTTTGCAGGACGAAGCCATTGGTGCCTCTGTGGAAGCAGCGTATTCATTAGGAATAAAAAGGAGTGTTAAGGCAAGCCCTCAGCGTGCTGCTGCTGCTGTTGCTGTTGCTGTTTCCATTGCTACTGTCCGATAAACGTGAACTGCAGCACCGGCACTCTTGGGTTGGTGACGCAGTAGAGTTGTGCTTATCGTCGCCACGGCGTGGGCTGGGGCGTGACTGCAGGTAGGGGCTTGCTGCTTGGCTCTCCTCTTCACGGAAAAAGGAATCGTTGTAGCGAACAGCGGCGACTGCATGGCTGTGCTGCAGCGCAGTAGCGGAAGCAGCAGCAGTCAGCTGGTGGAGCTTAACAAACAACAAAACGCAAACTCCCCAGATGAAAGGAAACGGCTACAGAAGCTGCATCCAAAGGAAGATGATGTTGTAAGATGTAGTGTTTTGCTGCTGTTTGATCGCTGCTGCTGCTGCTTCCGTAGCTCTGCCGATTGTTATTTGCCACAAATATTTTTTCGGCCGCATTTGCTGCCGCCGCTTTTGCTTTAGTTGTTTGTTGATATGCTCTCATTCGTGTTGGAGTGCACTCACTTTAGGTAATCTGTAAGCGGGAGTGGCTTGAGCCGCGTCAGCCCCAAAACGCATTCCATTCTCTTCTTCATGCAGTTGGCCTTCTGGGTGAGCACCGCGAGACGTCAGTGCTATCTCTTCTGCCTCAGTTGTTGTGTACGCGAAGCCTAGATGGGGCTTTGACCTGAATTGCAGAGTATATGGAAGTGTCCGCCGTGTCTCCTGTTGCATTCATTGGTATTGCAACAGTGGTTACTTCTAGTGCAAATGCTGCAAGCCCCGCTGTAGCAGTTGATGCGTATGCAGCAGCTACTGCAGTGGGATATGAACCATCTGCAACTATATCAGCCACAACGGCCATCACCAAAGGTGCTGCAGCAGCGATTGCTGGAAGCATTCATGTTGCAGAAGATGCTGCGTTTTTACACCTCCATGGCGAGCACTTTTGCTGTGTATTTACAGGCAGCGAAACGCAGCGGGGCTCGTGTTATGTGAAGGGTCGGCTGCAGCCGACGAGGGCCTTTGGGGATTTCATGCTAAAAAACGAAAAGTACATTGAAGAACTGCAAAGAGGTAGACGGCGGCGGCCCCCGTGCACCAGCAGCAGTGCAGCAGCAGCGGCTGAAGCAACATCAGGCACAGCGGCAGCAGCGGCAGGAACAGAGACCTGGTCATTTCCCTATGTAATAGTGGACCCACAAACACAAGTTTTTGAAAAGTCGGAAGCGGATCAGTTTGTGGTGGTCGGCACAGATGGCCTCTGGGACTTCCTCAGTCCTGCGGAGGCAGCAGCAGTTGTCAGGTCATCCCTTAGCAGCAGCAGCAGCAGCAGCGGCAGCACGATGACGGATTTGGCAAAAAGGGCGGCAGACGCGTGAGTAATGGCGAGAAAGAAAGATGCTTGCTTCTTGTAGCTGCAGCAGCCTGGCAAGTATACTATCCTTCTGGCTGCTGTTGCTAACGCTATTGCCGTCACATCCTTCTGTTACTGCCTCCATCGTAAGTTTGTTGTGTTTTCTTTTCAGTCTTGTGCGAGAGGTCATGCGGAAAGCAGCAACGGAACGCGGCATGTCGATTGCTGCTGCCCTTTCTGCCCCCCCGAAGCAGCGCCGCCGCATTTATGACGACACTACCGTCGCTGTCATATTGCTGAACTCAGCAGGGCAGCAGCACACATCCTAGAGCTAACGCGAAGTGTATTCACTACGTAGGGTGGACCTGTAGGGACGCCCAGAGACCATCATGAAGGGCGAGGAGCATTGCAGGTGAGGCGTGGACATAAAATCACGCAGCTGCCACAAGCTGCAATGCTGGAATCCGAAGTCCCATAATTTGAGTTGTAAAAGACCCCACGAGAGCTTCTCAAGGTAGTTTTTGGGCTCTATTCGCTTGTAGCTGTTTTTGTAGCGTGCATGCATTGGTACGGATCCCATTACAATAATGCATGTGCGGCTTGTGCTGCGGTCGCTGTTTGTTGGGTGGCCTTTAGGGCCACCAGTCAGCTCTATTTTAGGGTTTACTATTCAGCGTTGAGGCTTTCTATATTTGCCTGCTGCCGTCGCGAAAACGGCGCTGCCTGGGGTGCTGTCCTGAAAAGCTTTAGGTTTATGAGGGCGCTCAAGTGCCGCTACTACATGGAAAATAAGTGCATGATAACAAACGAGAAGTGCTTACCAACTTCAGACAATACAAGCGAACATCTGCATTGTACTAGCGCCACTGTTTGGGCCAGCACAGCTGCAGGCAATTCCTCCTTGCATAGCAAGCACCTGCAGCGGAGCTGCAGGTGCTTGCAATGCATTTGGCGTGCCGATAGGCCCAGGCGTAGTTATTTTAGTTAAACTTCTAACCAGGGAAGCATGTGCAAGATCAGACAGCTGGATAGTTAAGCTAGATACCTATCTAGGCACGTAGCTGCGGACTGTGGCATGCTGGCAGGTATGCACTCCACGGAAGAGCCTTCTTTGTGAGTTCTGAACGATAGCATCCTGTAAGACCGAAGACTTATGGCATGCGAATTTTATTTTCCATCGAATTCTATATTTGGAATTACGAGCTCTATATTTTTCGCGGTGCTACTCGCCGCTATGGCTAGCTACTGTGCAGGTTGCGGAACGCCGCCTTATTTTTTCGGTGCGAACAAAGTGACGAGGCAGGCAGGAAAAAAACCAAAAATAAACTAACATGAATTCATGAGCACTCTTGTGAATACATTTGGATAAATGTATACATTTATTACCTGCAGCCCATAGAGCCAGCAATACGCCAGACTCGTACAGCTGTGCCATCAAGCAGCAAAAAAATTGGCTGCAGCTGGTGCTGTTGCTGCTGCCGCTGCTGCTGTTGCCGCTGCTACAGAGGAGCCATAGCCGGGTAGTGCAGCGGCTGCTGCAGATAGCTCTAGCGGCAACTCTTGCTGCTCGCCTCATACTGAGGTCATGTTGCTCGGACCCCTGTATCTACGAAGCATAGTGCTGCTGCTGCTGCTGCTTCTGCTGTTGCTGAGTCGGCAGCATCCATCGTGCATTGACTGCTGCTGCAGCCGCTGCTTCGGTTGCAGTTCTTTCACCTCCGACTCCTCCATAATCAGATCCCGCTCGCAGCCTGGTGCCCTGCTGGTGCAGCTGCTGCTGTAACTGTCGCTGCAATTGAGGTGTCGGTGAACACGCAAGATTCAGCTTCTGTAGCTGCTGCTTACTTAGTTGTGACTTTTGCTGCTCAATGAGCTGCTGCTGCCGGGCCATTTGTTGTTGCATAACGCGGTGAAGAAAAGCCAGTTGTTGTTGCTTCTGCAGTTGCTGCTGCAATTGTGGCTGTTGCTGCTGCTGCGGGTAACCCTCACCTGACCCAAAGGCGGCGTCTCCTCCAAACGAAGATCGGGTTGTGTTGCGGCTGCCTGTTGAGGGCCAAGAAGATGCACAGCAGCTGCTGTCACTGCTGTTGCTGCAGCGGCTCTGTTGTCTGCTGTGGCCAGTGGTCCAGTTACGGAGAGAGCTAGCATCTACTGCTGCTGCTGTGCTGCTGCTTATGTTCTGCCGGAGGGGCTTGTTGCTCCCCGAGGACGCTGCGCTGTCTCCCTCAGTTGAAGGAGCAACGCAGCGGTTGTCGCAGCAGTAGTTGCCGCAGCAGCTGCTAGCTAGCTGCTGTTGCAACTGCTTTTGCTGCAGCTGCTTCTGCTGCAGCTGAAGCATGTCAGAAAGCTGTAAGCTTGTAAATTGGTGCTGCACGGGAGAACAGACCGTGCTGCTGTGTGCAGCAACAGCTGTAGCCTGCCTTTTTAAGCTCTGCTGAGGAACCGATAAACCCACATACATTTGGGGCGAGAAATGCTGCTCTTGCTGCTGCTGCTGCTGCTGATGGCAATGCTGCTGAGCAAAGGAAATAGCAGGCGCTGTTGCAACCGACGGAGGCTGCTGACTCCCAAGCCCAGCAGATTTTTGAACAATGGCCCCGATGGAGTGTCTTGGAGGGATCCCTGTTGCTGCTGCTGCTGCTGCTGCTGCTGCAGTCAACCGCTGACGTGCTTGCTGCTGCGCGGGGCAATAGGGAGACTGCTGCAGAAGTAGGGCTTGTCTGTGCTGCTGCAGAAGCTGCTGGTGTGCGAGGCAGCTGCTGACGTGGAGTCCTTCAAAAAGCTGCTGCTGGTTCTGCTGTTGCTTTTGCGCGTTCATGGCCAGCCCGAATGAAGAGGTCAAGGGGCCCCGTGGAGGGACCCCGCTTAAGTTGTTCGCAAGAAGCCGGTTGTTTTCGGCGGTTGAAGTTGGAGCAGGGCGAACTGTTACTGCTGGCGCTGCTTGTGCCGATGCTGTTGGCAGCAGTGGCTGTTGAGGCACGTCCTCTCTCGCGCTTCCAGTCGACGAGGCTGCCGGGGCGCTGCAGCAAGAGCGGTGGGCTAGAGGGTTCCTCTGCCGCTGTTCCTCCTGCTGCTTCTGCTGCTGTTGCTGCTGCAGCAGTAGCTGCTGCTGCTGCTGCTGTTGCTGCTGCTGCTGTTGCTCCCGCTGCTGTTGTAGGTACTGCTGAAGCTGCTGCTGCAGCATTTGTTCGTGTTCCCGCTGCTGCTGCTCTTGCTCCCTCTGTTCCTCCTCGTCCAACTGAAGCAAGGAGGCTGCCAGCTGTTTGGGCAGCAGTGGCACAAGTTGCTGCGTAGATACGCCCCGTGCCTGGAGCAGAGCTCTGTCCCTCAGGGCGATGTTGGGGTGAAACGAGAGAATTTCCTTGTAAATCATGTTTTGTAGCAGTCTGTAACAAATCCACGGAGCAGCATCACACACAGCAATCGATCTAGCCTGGCTCGCCAGCTGGTTGACTTGTTGCGCTGGCCACACAACCCGCCTCCTCTTTGGGAGACCAGTATTCAAAATACTGCAGCCACACTACGTGGGCATCATTCTACTTAAATTCCATATCCGTGAGGGAACGAGGCTGTGGTAAGGTGCTCTTGCCTCTTTGTGGGAACAAAGCTGTCGAAGGACCAGTCCATCGCCTGGGTGGCTTTGGGCTCGTCTTCTTGACAATACAAACCCTGAAGCCTCACACACACCGTAGCAATGCACTAAGCTGTACATACACCGGTTCCTCGCGTCTGCCGAAGTCACAGACCGCATCAAGTGCCAGTATACTATTTCCATGCTACGCACGAAAACATGCAGGCGTCAGCCCATGAAGCCAAACAGGAAAGTAACACGCTCTAGCGCGTGCACAAAACGAATAGTCGCAGAAGAAGCCCAGATGGTGGGCTGCAATAACAGCGGGCCATTGAACGAACCCGGAAGTATGGATGGCGGAGGGCCTCAAGAGCTGTTATACGTTTGCTGGGGTTAAACGTCAGTAGCCGACGCAAGAGGTCCAGGGCCTGGGGACAGGCGCCTGGGAACAGAGACGAAAACGAGATTCCCTAAAAACGGAACAAACAGCAGCAACCTTGCAACAACTCAAAAACACACACACACAAGTTTTGCATGGAAACATGAACCACAAGGGCTCTGTCACGTAACAGCATGATACGTAGGAGCGCTCATCATCCCGTACATTTGTTGCAGGCAAGCATGCATAGAATGTGCTCACAAGCAAAGCGTGGATGCATACATGGAACAGGAAGCGGACAAAGACTGATCCAAAAACGTAAAGATTCAGTGGAACCTACATCTGAGTGGGGAAGCTGGTCTATAAATTGTCTGTTTATTTTCATTCTTCGCTTTGTCGGCTTGCCCCCAGGGGCTTCTTCTAGCTTGGCGCTCAGCAGAAATGATAGATCGGACTCTGACGGAGAGCCGCATATTCGAATGATGCGGCGAAGCTGGTCATATTGATCCTTACCTGCAAAAAGTGCGCGACGGCCCAAGAGCTCAGCCATTATGCAACCCACAGACCTGTCCAAAAACACAAGCAAAGGAAGCAGCACAGTCTGCTGCAGCGCAACTGGCAGGGCTGAAGGTGCCACTAGTTGGTAGACCCCTGTGGCTGTCCCACTCTGAACATGCAGCGCGGCGCGAAGAAATGCTGCTGTAGTACCATGCAAAAACCAGGACAAATTCGATCTGAAATTGTAAGCGGTTGAATGTTTAAATTCAGCAAATGTCTCACCATATGTCCACCGGCTTGGAATAGTGATAGGGAAAGATCAACAGCTCTGGCGGTCTATACCACCTGGTGACGACATAATCCGTCATCTCCTGAAACAAAAACCAGCATACAAGTGCATATGAAGCGCGTTTCTTGTATGCGACAAAGCACCAACGGTGTATGGCAGCCCTCGACTAAAAAGCAATCGTGGCTCTTGTACGGGCCTTCCCTACCTCGTTAGCAGGGCTTGCTGCCGCTTCGATTGCTCGTTGCAGAGAAGCCCACGAAGACCGACCCACCAAGCGGGAACAAGGACCCGCAGCTTTGTTGGGACCTCCGGGCAACGAAGCAGGGGCTGCTTGCTGGGACCCATCTGTTTCCATTACACTTAACTGCGAATCTGTGAGGCGGTCAGAAGGGGAGCACGTTGGCTCCTGTTGCTGCTCCTGCTGCATATTGGTCTTGGCCTCCTTGGAATTGCCGCTGACTCCCCGTGCCAAGCCGAAATCGCAAATCTTTACATCACAGTTTAAATTAACAAGGATGTTACTGGGTTTGAGATCTCGATGAATGACGTTAGCTGGGAGCAACAACAAAAGCCGCAGGCAAACAAATCAGGCCCGTCACTCCACTGTTTGTCCCCTACTGTTTGGTCTTCCGTTTTGCAAAGTCTCTAAAGACAAAATGCTGCCCACTATCGTTCTATGGCACCTACCCTCGTGCAGAAACGCGAGAGCTAGCAGAATTTGGTACAGGAAATATTGGTGATGCTCGTGAGTAAGCGGCTGCCGACTGTAGATGACGCGGTGGAGATCTGTATCCATTAGGTCGCTAACGAGATATATATCCTCGAAGTCTGAAGAGAAAATCCACCAAACTTAGACCCTTCAACCAGGTCCGTTTCCGTGAGAATCCCTTCTACGGAGGCGCCATGAGATCAAGACGCGTCTGCATGCAGCTTCAGCTCTGTCTTGCTATTTATTTTCAGATAAGCAGCAGTGCATGCATATGGACAGATGGTAAATTTAAAAGCACAGAAGCGTGAACTGACCCGGCGTGAGGGGGTCCAGGATCTCCAGTAGATGTATCATGTTTTCGTGTTGAAGGGCTTTAAGTATTTTAATTTCCCTCAGGATTCTCTTCGCGTCAACCATATCCCTAAATAGGTCGCCTATCTTCTTGACAGCCACCCGAGAAACCCCGCTTTCCCCTGTCTCCTCAAAGGAGGCTACGCATCCGTAAGCACCGCTTCCGATCTGCAGGGTACGGCGAAACCATGAAATGAGCCAAGTAATGAAGTGCTTGCGTTCATGCTCTTGGTAGCTTAGACAGAGACCGTTACGCCTCGTCGGGTTGGCAGGTTTTGTAACGTGCAGAGCTGCTCAGGCCAAGCTTACTCTCTTGAGATATCGAAAGCGCTGTGGAATGACCCATGTGGTATCGCCACTAATTTGAATCCGTCTGAGCCTCTCCTTTCTACCGTTAGGCCCAAAGCAGTAGCTGCTTTCCGGAGCGGGAACAGGGGCCCCATCTTTGCTAGGTATCGACTCCAGGGAAGGGGCATGGCCCTTGTGAGATGCTGTCGTAAGAGCATCTGCAGCCTCATTAGGCCGACAGACAGTACCTTGATGAGCCTGGTGAGCAACAGCAGCTTTGGCTGCTCCTTGCTGCTGCTGGAAGCTCTGGTCTCGCTGTCTGTGCGGATTTGCCGCGCTAGCCGGCGGGGGCTCCTGGGACACCGGCAGGACCTGAGTTGTCTGTCGCAGCGTAGTCCCTTGCGAGCGCTGCATCTTAACCTTGACAGGACAAAAATACAAACTGGTGGACAAGAAGCTCAGGCCGCTTCTGAACACGGGCTGCCCGGCATTGGAAACAACGGCCACGACCTAACCCTTTTGCGCAGAAGCGCCTCCAGCACAGTCCCCAGGCAAGTGACACGGAGGACTTGAAAAGGTGTTTGTTTGCCTTTGCTCAATCTACCGTGGGAGGTAGACTTTGGTTGTCAATTCCGAAACAGCTGTTGGCTGTTTCGCCGCTCGGCGAGCGGCAACACTTCGGTTTCTTCACTCCAGACAAAAGCAAGCAAAACGCCAAGTCCGACAAAAGGCCAAAGAGAACGTGGAAGGGAATACGTTGAGTCGCCGCCAAGTGATCACCACCCGGCTTCAGCTACAACACCTGCGGTCCTCCCTGGAGCTGCCGAGCTTGCACAGCAGAATATTAGGCTAGATAATGCCAAGAAAGCCTGCCAAAATATTTATTACGGGAAGGTAAAATCTCAAAGGAAACCAGGAAATTCCAATGCCTACACATGCCGCACTGCAGACACTGCGCGCGAGCGGTGGAGTCGGTGTGGCGCGAAAACCTGGAAGCGTTGGCAGTGGCGGACGATTTCAGGTCCCGAATAAGGAAGATAAATAGAGATGAAGGCAAAGAAATGAGAAAAATAGGTATCTGAGGAGCCCTTATACTACAGACACAATGACCAGAAGGCAGCCAGCTGCCACACGGGTCTGATGCCAGCAGGCCTCGGACATCCATCCAATCTCTGCATCAACAGCTCTTCCAAGTCTTCATTCCAATGATCTGCGAAGCTAATATTTATTAATATTTATTTTTAATAGCTTCAATGCGCGCAAATATTGCTTTAGCCGCTTGAAAACCTCCCAAGACTGCAACGGAAGCGCACAGATATGGTGGAGGAGAATTGCTGTAGCTGGGTGGGTGGAACGCCGACTTGAAGACACTGAACGAAACATTTAATTTATTGTAACTTAACACAAAAAAGTTTCTATAACATACCTGAACGAATTTTTCGTTTTTCACGGTGGTTTTCCACTGTCGGCTGCGGGTATCACTCTGGAACAAGAAGTTCCAAACACTCGCGCCCCATCACTCTACAACCGCACATCGCCTTCTTCAGGTAAATCGTTTCTCAGAAATTCATTAAAATTCCAGCGAGATAAACTTAGTTATCTTAAGCCGCTTAACAGTTGGCCCTTTCCCGCGTAGTCTGGCCAGCGCCATTGTAGTGCAGACACACTTGCAGAGAGCGCGTGGCTGGTGTTTAGCTTGAATTTCCGAGTCTGAGCCAGTCGTCCTCTATCACAACGAGAAGAATAAAGATTAAGATTTTGAGAACGACTGCACGACTCAAGCAGCTCCATTGTGAGGAAGTCACCGAGCGAGTTCGGCCCGTGTAGCCCTAAACTCGGAAGGCGCAGAGAACGAATAAAAGGCTAAACTGCAGCGGAAGCATAAGCACAGTCAAATGAAAAACTCCTCAGAGTTTCTATGAATCAGGGGTCCGATGTTCTGCTCTCAAAGATAGCGTCTAAAGATCGTTAAAGACAGCGTCCGTTTTGGCTACGCCTGCAAAGATGAAAGCCCTTATTTTTATCCAGGTGCTGACAAGAAGCAACCTATTATTATTATTCAAATATATCGTCAGTTTCCTGGATTTACGTCTGGCTGCATATATGATCTATGGTTTTGCAGGAAGTATATTCCCACACTGCACAGAACCCATTTTGGTTTATGAAGCCACAGCGGCAACCCGCACCAAGGTACACATTACCAAAGGCCCTCATTCAAAAACCTAATTCATATACGCTCTATTAAATAGACCTATTATCTTCAAGTTCAGCGAAGTTATTTTGGGGAAAAGCAGCCTGGGACTACTGTGGCCATGAAGCCACTTCAAACCCTGGTGCCCTCAAGCCCAAGGTGACTCCAACGAGTAGTACAGGTGGTACTTTTCAGTGCTACTGAGCTGCAGTAAGGGCCGAGCTTCGGATATGCTCTTGCGCTATGAAGCTGGAAAAGACATAAGCAATTAACCGTGAGCTCTTTTTCAACGTGGTAGAAATAGTAATTTGCATGCAGCAGGGGGAACGCATTAATGCGGGATGGGCTTAGTTTGTTTAATTAGTGTGCAAGAATGTTGGACAAGTCAATCAAGGCTAGAATGAGTCTGCAGCCATTCACTTTGCCTCCCTCTCAACGAACATCTCTGAGCTGCAGAAAGGAAACTGCGTTGCAGAAGTATCCACTTACAGATGTTGTCTATGCTGTTTAGCATACTGCTATCTAAGCAGGGATCAACTACACCCCCTCTTAATCAACATCGCGAAGATGAACTGGGGTGGGTGGGCAGGCACTGCTTGTGAACGTTCGGTGGCTCCGTTTTTGACACTGAAGTGGTGTGCGACTGGTGTCGGCCCTGCAACCGTGTGAGCAGTGTGAGTTGAGACTGCGTTTTCCGTTTTGTCTCATGCTGACCGTTACCGGAAGCAGAATTTAAATTTGATAGAGCGCATGTATCTTAGTACGAGAAGTTTTGCAGATATGGCCTTCAAAAACCTCATCATAGCTTCACTCTAACTGCTTTTTCTTGCAGCCTACTGCGAAAGCGGTCCAGCATGCATCAAGCAGTTCATGAGCCCACACATGCGTGCAGCACAGCACACCTGAATACGCACGACCATACATGGCTTCGAAATGGCGCTGGGATCCCTCTTAAAATCCGCGAACTGTGGAGAGTACGCCTACAACTCAACTCTAAGCGGAGACTCGGTGTCAGGCTGACCAAAACCAGCTTGCAGTGGCTTTCTTGGAGGGCCGGATGAGAAAAGGAACTGAATAAGTTACAGACTTTTGAAGAGGCATTGAAAGGCTAAGTATCAAATCAAATTTATATGTCGTGGAGGAAAGCTCAACTGACGCAAGTGGTGTTGGGACAAACAGTTCCAGTTTCAAAGAAAAGTTGGCGAGAGGAGGCAAGCTAGAACATACGTTGAAAATGCAAAGGAAACATATAAATCATGACAGGCCTGGTATGGACTGGAGAAATAGCTCCAGGAAATACAACTGGAAATACTTAATGGACAACACTAAAGCAGCTCTTTCGATAACAGGTGCAAAAATTGGCCAACATAGTCTTGAAGGTGAGGAGTTTGAAGTGATAAGAAGAAGCAAAAACTCTCAAAGAAGAAATGCCAATAGAGTATGTAAGGGGGGAAGGTCGGACATTATCGTGTCCTCACGCGGGGCCAAGGTCGCAGAACAAAGGTTGCCTGTCGGACATCATGTATACAGGGGGGCAAGAGCCCATGCAGCATATTACTGGGGAACCCGGCACAATGCACGAATATTTCCACAAAAGCTTTCTATATACTGAAGCACACAGATGAATTTGTTGGAACCCTTTCGTATTCATCGTGGCGGACTTAGGCTGGGCCACGGCTGGCCGTCTCGTGTATCCCATGGCTCTCCTGTCGGCCACTCAATGTATTAAATTATCATGCTATTTTGGTGCCTTCTAACGAGAGTAAAAGCGCAGATGCATCGGCGTAATGCCTCTCTTTCAGTGGCGCAGTGCGGCCAGTGCACACTGGAGGGAGTGCGGGGCCGAAACCCTCTTCGAAGTCGGCATCACATCTGCGCTATATGATTTGCTGCGAAACACTTAATGACACAAATGCATGTTTTTGATAAATTGGTTGGCAAGTTTAATGTAAACTACGCCAGAAGTGAGGGGAAGATTGGACAGTGTCGCATCGGTCCGCTGTCTAGCATCGGCCGACGCTGAACCGCCCATCAAGCTCGTCGCGTCCTCTTGGATATACGCGTGACTATCACAAAACATAGAAAATATTTTTTCTTTATATCTGGTTTTTTTATTTTACTCTCCGCAGTGCCTTTTTTCGGTTTTGATAGGCATTCACACTTGAGTTCTCTGACAATCTATGTTTCGCCTTTCCAACTCAACGAGGCGACATTGAAGGACAGCGTTTCAATAAGAGCCGTGAATGATTATCCCAAAAATCCTTTTCCATGCCATTAAAATCTTTATTTAAGGCTCAAATACTGCTAAATTTCGCGCCTTTTGCAGCGTTTCACAGTTGGCCAGAGCTCGGCATCCAGACCGCCCGCAAGTGGCCTCCCTATTGTAGAGCAACAAGGCCTCTACCTTTTGAGAAACCCACAGGGCTCTCCTGACTTGAAACCTCGTGAAAAAAACTTTTGGTGGAATCAGTATTATGCTGAAAACCTCCGAGAAGCCCGAAAACAACATCCGCAAGTGGTCTTCAAACGATATTTCGATCTATTCCAAAGTTTCAAGGAGCCCGTGTTGATTCTGTCCGTCTTCTGCTGATGCTCTTCACTTTTTGGCGCGTTCATTCACTTATCGCTTCAATATCTGCCAGCTCGAGGGAAAAATGGAGCGTCAGATTCCCAAAATGCAGATAAATATGCCGCTGGTGACATCTGAGCTCTTCTTTTCAGCACCGGAGACGGTTGAACAGCAAGTTGAAGCTCCTTCCGAAAAGCGTGCTCCAAGAGAGACACAACTTTTCCCCTCCATATCTTCGGAAACCGAAGTACAGTGCACCGGCGAACCCTTGGTCGCAGCTGATGAGGACCAAGTTGACCCAGACGCCGACATCTATGTCGACTTGAGCAAGGAGCTGGCAATAATTGAAGGCACACATGCAACTTCCTTTTGCAATGCCCCAGCTGGAGGAATGCCTAGTCGGGCACATGCCTTTGCTCCCTGTACTCCTTTCCAGTCAAGCAACCAAGCTGAACGCACACATATAGCTTCAGCTCAAAAAGCCGAGCCCCAAACATCTGACGCTACAGCCTCCAGTAGCAGGCTGAGACACAGAAACAGCTTCACGGAAAGCTGTCTACACCAGGCGGAGCCCACGCTGACTTTGTGGAGCACGAGGTGAGATAGGCAAGACTCAAAAACACCAGATGCAGCGCTGCCAGTTTAAATGATGCCTAAGTCTCAATTCCATCATTTTTCTATGCAACTGACTGATGAACATGTCTCCAATTTGCAACTACCGTTTCTGTGATCAGGAGGGAGGACAGGAGGTCCACTGGACTGGTGGATACTGCTGGGACAGAGAGCCGTGACCCACTCAGCTTTGCCGTCTCTCGTGGATTCTACAAGGAGAACTTGCATTCACACCATCCTCCTCACCTGAAGAAAAAAGAGAATGATACTGCAGACGAGGAGAGCAGTGAGGGCCACACCGACTCTGATATCGCCAGCCTCTTGGGCTCTGTTGAGCAGGCGAGGCAGCGCTTGAGGATGCAAGAAGATGCAGAAGACAAACTTGATGCTGCACTGTATGCTGGAGGCCTTTTTCAATTTTCCCGAAGTGCTGCGACGACCACAACACTTCTAACACGAGAATCACGAGAGTCCACAACCGCGACGCCGGCCCCTAGTCAGAGAGCAGGGGAGGCTGCGCCCATTGTAGGAGCAAAGGAGGCCTGTGCACCTGCTGCCAGTACAGACAATGGTCATAAAAGCAAGGAATCACAATTGGTCTTATCGCGTCAGATGCCTCCAGCCGAGACTATCAAGTCTTCCCATGGGGCCGTCCTGAGGGCCACTCCGCAGCCCGGAGCTGCTGAGCGCAGTGGCATGACTCGAGACGGTTTTACAGTTCTCTTGGCCTCTAATCAAGCTTCTAGCACATGTGAAACGAACAAATGCGCAGCTGCTCCTGTTGTTGGCGGTGGTATCGCTGCCGAAATGCGGCGAAATTCCTTGCTGTCTGCGGAAGTAGCTGACCTGAAGGAAGAGTTGAGAAACACGCGGGAAGAGTTGGAGAAAGCAAGGAGTAGAGCTCACATCTCTTATCGCATACACCGCCTGGTTCTGGATTGGAGGGACTCCGAGGCCATTGCTGAGGCGCAGCAGAAGCATCTAGGTGATGATCTTGATGGTGGAGAGGCGACTGCTCAGAAGTGTTTGCGAGAAATCGAAAGTGTGTTCGTCAAGGGCATTAAAGAGGGAGCTTTGCAAGCACAGGAGACGGCGGGACTGCAGCAGGAGTTAACAACGTGTCGCGAGGGGCTACGCAAGGCAGAGTTGCAGTGCGAATCCTTGCGCAACGAGATCTCATTTTTGCAGCTTGTAAACAAAAAGCTGAAAGAGAGGAGAGAAGAAGAGCAGAGCAACGCCTTCGAGGAGCTCAAACGGCATTTGGACAAAAAGACTAAAGAGGCCGCAGAAGTGCAAGATGAAATGGAGACCCTCAGGCGGGAGCATGATAATCTCAAGTCTCATTTTGCAGAACAGCTCGCAGCAGCAGACTCAGCCAGGGCAGCAATTTATCACGAGCTCAGCGCTACTCGCCATGTCTCAGACTTGAAAATGGCCGACCTTGAGGAGACCGTAGAACGGCTGCGGAACGAAAATAAACAACTCAGAGCCCACAAAGAGGCAGCGGAGGGCAGACTGAGAGAGTGCGCACAGGCAGAGAGGCTGGCACAGATCGAGCGGGACGAAATGAAGAGAAAACAAGCAAAACTTGCAGCCCAGCACGAGGCCTTGAAAAAAAGTCTCCATGAGATACGCGTCAGCGCAGCTGAGGCCAGACGCAAGTGGCACAGCTCATACAAACAGGACAGAGATGATCAGGACAACGACAGCAACAGAGATGCAAATAAAGATAGTGCTCTCCAGGGACCCTTAGGGAGGAACACGCTGAGCCTCAGTAGCCTGAGTAACGAAGTTCTGCCCCCTGAAGCTGCAACTGGATCCGCACTTAGCAGGCCCAAAGCCTTTCAAGTAGCCGACACCTATGGCTGCGCGCTTGCTACTGCTACCAGTGGCGATACCCTGCTACGCAAATGCAGCAGTCCTGCACAAGCAGAGGGGAAGGGAAAAGAAGAGGCGCACAGGGGCATTTCAAGCTTTCAGCGGGAAATGTCCCGTGAAAGCCTGTCTGGCCACGACAACGAAATATCTCCACAGCCCCGACCAAACTTTGGCACTTACATCGATCCGTCCGTGCAATGGAGACACAAAAGCGAGCCCGCAGTTGACGGTGGAAATAGTCCGGAGGAAACGGAAACGGCAGGGCATGCAGCAACAAGCCTTTCCTTGTGTCGCGAGACTGAAACCTCATCTTTGATCGATGCTTCTGGAGGCTCGAGAGGTAGAACATGCAAAAAAAGACAGAAAGGGATTAGAACAAGCTCGAACGATAATTGGAGGAGTGGAGTTGCCGATAACACTTCAGACGGAGGCCGCCCGGCTGAGCCTCTTGATAGACCGACGCAGGCTTTTGATCCACGGTAGGCATCTAAGCTGGTTTGACGGCTCCTGTTCAGGACATACAGTTTAGGCTAGAGGCTGCAGTTGAGCCTGTCACGTTCACTTCCGTTGCTTTTATGCACTCTTGTGCTGCAGACTCTGTGCAGTTGACACCCACGGGGGACCTTCATGCTCTGGTGGACAGGCGGCACATGGAGGCTCATCCGATCACCCTGTGATTTCCTCTGCGTCCCATAGCGGGGTATCCAGGTTTCAGACAGGTCCTGTTTTCTGCTCTGAATTCCGGATGTCTAATGACGTCCATTTCAGCACGTCTATTGCTCTGCCTTCTTCCGTTTCAATGGGCATTGAAGCATCAGACGCCGGCGCAGGGGCGTCTCCGATGTGCATGTACAATTCGAAGTTGCAAGAAGTACAGGAGGCGAATGACATGCTGCGAAGGACGAACGAAATAGTAGACGAAGAAAACGCGCGCTTGCGACAGGCACGTGCCCAGTATACTCATAGCTGCTGCTAGCTGAAGCTTCTCATCAACCATATTTTTCCTTGTTTATAAATGACTTCTTTTCTGCATCTGTTGCTGTACGTTCCTGCACACAGGCCATACTAGGAGCTGCGGTGACACTCAGTCCAAGGGAGATCGGGAAGGCTACTAATGGGTTGAGCAATCCCACAACCGTTAGGGCAAATGGCTCACTGACCACATTTGATTCTCTCGTGCTCAGCAGCGCATCTCAGGATGGTGAGGCTTAGAGACTGAGCTGGCATTGAAGCTAGCGGATACCTGCTCAGACGTGCATACATGTGACGCACGATTTCACCGATGCTTTGTTACTTACACTGCATCTATGTGTTTGTCAGAAGGCACAAAAGAGAAAAATTCGCATCGAGTTTTTGAAAGTTCTGCTAATGCAGCTGGAGAAAGGAAAGACTTGAGAGAAGCCCTCAGGAGGGACACAGGGGTGAGACATTGTAGAACCCCTGCCTAGAAAGAGAGCAGAGACAACTGATGCCTAAATTCTGCTGCACCGGGCAGCAATTTTCCACAGGTGCTGGATTAGCACGCCAGATACTAACAACTGCGGAAAGAAAGAGAGCATGAAAGAAAAGAGACTGAGAGGGAGACCGTATGTAGTTCTGCTATTTTGCGTCGCTTCCTGGGCTTTGAGTTGCTGGAGGCTATTTTCGGGTGGTCTTTCTCCTGTTGACTCGCGAGGAAACACACAAATCAAAGGAAAAGAGATGAAAGCACCAGCTGAACTTTCTTGTGAATGCCAGTATGGCCTGTATGTAGAGTGACTCTCTCGAAATGTTTTGGATGCCATGTTCTCCCCGCATCATTGGTATGCGCGGAAAGAGGCTACTTGAAACGGCATTTTTCCAGGTTTATGACTGAGGGTTTGCAGTAGGCAGATATGAGGCCGCCAACGCTGTGGTTGGCTGAAGGCAACTGCTGGAGTCTTTTAGTTAGGCTGGCAGGGGCAGAGGGCGAGCGCCACCGACTCCTAGTTTGGTCATAGGGGTGAGGGCTTCAGAGGGATTTTTGTCGTACTGCCGTACTGCTTCTGCCTTTTTTTTAAAGGTGAAACGATGCATTTCACATTTCCATGCACCTGTGTGTTTTTGTTGTGCTGTCAGAAATGGGCCAACGAGACGCATCAACGCGAAAAGCACTTCCTAGGGGTTGATAGTAGCACCAAATGCAACCTAACGAGATCATTTTCCTGTCCGCCTTCCACCTGGCAGCGCTTCGCCTCGTTGCAGGAGCTCAAACAACCGCTGGAATCAGTGACTGCGCAACAGTACCCAAGTCCTGCTGCGCAGTCACATGCGACAGAAGTCTGCAAGACTGAAACGGCGAACAGGAACCAAGATGGTAATAGCAATGAAGTGTCAAAGCTGGAGACCGTTGCAACTGTGGTAGTCCCTGAAGAAGACTCTTGCAAGGCGCCAGCAGTGCAGACTTATTGTGGGAGCACAGTCGGGCAGATAACGGGAAAGAACAGTGGAAATAACTTAGAGAAGGCAGAGGACAACAAAACCCCTCAACCTTCTCCACATGAAAATGCAAAAAGCGGGGGACCAACTGTCGTCGCTGGCCTCAAAGTAACTCAGCAGCAACAGATTGCAGTGGACCCTGTGTTGGACAAACCAAAGGATGATCAGCAGGAGCAGCAGCTAAGTTGGGAATCAGAGGCCGAAGTTGGAAATCACAGCATGCCAGCAAAGCCTAAAAGCTTTGCTGGGACAGAAAGTGCAGCGGCTTCAGCAACAGGACCTAACAATGCTCATGCCTCTGCTGCCACGTCCTCAACATGTGGGTTGTCCGCAGAGTCCCTTACAGAGCCCACAGATGTCTCATCTGCATGCTTGTCACCCGGAAATTCGACTGGCGTTGAAAAAGGGGTTTCATGCACTTCTTCTCTGTCTACACCAAGGCAATCCAGCTCCAGCTATGCTGTTTCTGCTCCAGCGGTGGAACTAAGGGGCGAAGTAGCCCGGCATCTCCCAGCAGAGACGGGGTTCCAGACGCCAATTTCACAAGATGGAACGCCTTCTCAGGTTTCAAAGGTTCCTGATCCCAACCGCGACGATCAGTACAGTAATTGCCACTTTTCTGCAGTGGAAGAAGTGTGTGGCGGTACATCAGCAGCCGCTGCTGTGGATTTCCAAAATTCGCTGTTTAGTGAACCCGCAAAGTTGAGAGAGAGCAAAAGGTTGTCTACAGTTGTTGAGGAGGTTAAAGGAAATGAGGATGCCTGTGATGCTCACAATGACGAATTCGACTCACCAATCCTTGGTTGTCCCTCTCGAAGCGCCCTGAGCGAGCCACAAACTTCTCGGAATAGTTCCTCTGAACGGAATACTGAGTGCGAGAATGTAAGAAGTGGGCCCGAGCGATCAGAAAAACAGATGGCTGATGTGCACAGTGCCACGGAGTCTGCGCAACTGCTGGTTGCTGAAGCTGGGCGGAGTTTTAAGCTGAAGTTCCTGCAGCACAGAAGGGAAACAGGCTCTCTTTACCCAGAAAACGGTCACAGTCGCAAATCACCTACTAACGCTTCTGTTAGCTCTCCCGCCAAGGAGAGCAGGGGCCCTATTATCGCAATGGCTAGCAGGCAGCAAAAGGGGGAACTATGTTTGTTGTCTCCCACGCTTCTCTTCTCAAGAACCTCTAACGGCAGCTGTCTTTCTTCCAGCCGGCGATGCGAAGCTTGCATTGCTACAGCTTGTGATCGCATCTTTGCTGAAGCGACGCCAACTGAGGCTGCGGCGATATGCAGATTAGCATCTCCAGCGCGTCGGGCTCTCTCGGGCGAAGAGCTCTTTCGGGAATCTAACACCTCACCTGCTGCTGCCGCGCGCAAAATAAGATCTCCCCGGAGAACCAACAGCGCAGCAGGCGAAGTAGCACCCACAGAAGCTCTGTTAAGCCCAAGCAAAGCCACAATCAAGAGGCACAACTTCACTAATAGAGCCGTTCATGAAAGTGGAAAGGTGAACTCTGCTTGCGCGCAAAATGAAGCAGAGAGAATGTCGTTGGTGCTTCCAGCAGACGCCAGGGAGCTAATATGGCTGCTATCACGCCAGTTGCCTCAGTTGGGATGTAAGGAAGCCTTTGTTGCGTCCCAGAAGAAGCCTGAGGCCTGTACGATCCGCAAACCCAGCGACTCCAGCTCGCGTCACTGCCGTACTTCGAATTCAAACCCTCGTCAGCTGCCGAGCTGCATCCAAAAACTGCCAGGAACAACGCAGCAGGCCAAAGCCAATACCGTCTCCCCTGCCACGCCTCGCCTGTCCAGCAAGGCTTGTCAGGAGCGCTTTCCCGTTGGAGTCCGCAAGAGCAGAAGTAAGAGTGAACGCAGCGAGAAAGGCTCCTTGACAATGAAGAAAGAGCAGACTCGAGTCACGAACTTGCCTACGGCAGCGCAGGTTCCTTCGGTGGCAAAGCCTTGCAGCTCCTCAGCGAGCAGCGCTTCGGAAAGAAGAGCAGCTTCGGCAGGTGGCAGGCCAGTCAATATTTCACGGCATGGGAACGCAAAACAGACTTCAACAAACGAAGCTATCATACGGTCCGCAACACCTGCTCTCCACTCTAGACAATCGACAGTGGCAAGTGCGTGTAAAGGCACAAAAGGTCGAGGAGAGAAACCTCCATGGGACTCGTCCTCTGTGCCGCTGCATGGAGGGCCGCGTATGCCCTTTAGAACCCTACTTAGGAGAAAAGACACTAAGTAGCAGTGGCAGCATCCCTTGATTTGCTGAACTGCAAACGAAGTTTAATTGAACTGGGGGTTCATCAATTTTTTGTTGAGCTCTTTTTGGTGCAGACTTGAGGCTCGTCCCTTCACTGGGAATTTTGGCAGTAGCTGTTTCCCCCAGATGCATACTTCTGCAAGGGGCCCAATGAAAAATGCTAGGATTTGCGACTTTGCAAGTTGTCATCTGTTGCCGCTTCGGGAATAAACCCTCACAATGTTACTGTTATTATGAGTAATCACATGCTACTGATTTGCCATAGCTAAGGGTTGAGGGTTCCCGATGAGTTCCTTTTATGTATCTCTAGAGAACAGAATCACTGGTTTGTGGAGCGGAACCACTCAATACAAGGATCTAGCAGTCCGTCTAAGTCCTAAAGATTATATTTTGAACAGTTGACGCGTCAAAACAAAGATATAGGCACGCAATTTTCCTCCAATTTCGCGAAATAGTTTTATCATCTCAACTACTGCAGACCAAACAGATATGAGCTTTGCAGCACCTTAGACTGCGCAGTTCGCTACAAATGATATAGTATGAAGGTCTGAGTTTTTCCAAGAGATCTTCTTACTCCAAGCCAGTTACGTTGTTATCGTGCAGCAGTTGAAGCCGATCTGCCCGGCTTTTTTCCTTTCAACGACGGGTGCTTGCAACAGGAGGACCGCCACTCTTGGGCTTTTCTGTTGCTTTGGTTGGCTCTTTCTCGTGGTCCCAATGCGACATTTTTTCTGTAATTTTCCACATGTCTCACTGATTTATTGTGTAGACCTATGCAGCACGTGCGTTCGCACAGGTACAACTATCGCGTCGCAGTGGCTCTTTCAGTGTACACACTTAACCGGGCAGGCGAGCTCGGGAAGCAACAGACTTTCCTGCAAGCCAACAGCTTCGGGGAGAGGAAAAAACTGCAAAGTATTTACTAAATAATATTCTGTGTCACAAAAGAGCAATGGGGTGATGCTTATGGAGGAAGTAAGGCGCGCCAGTCGTGGGTCATAGGCCAAGACCACATTGCTGTTAAGCGGAATCCAGCAGATAAGTCCCAATGTGATGATGTACTCAGCTAAAATACTTAATCATAAATGCGTCTGGTCTCAAGTTATATACGTTTTCCAGAGAACAGTTTGGTTGTGCCTACTCCCGCCTTGGCAGCGGGTCTGTGCGGGGGCCTGTCGGCTGTCGATGGGCCGCGAGTCCTTTATCCTTCCACGTAATCTGGGCAATTAGTTTGCATCTGTTGCACTGTATAGACGAAACAATTGTGATTTAGACCGAAGCAGCTTGGTGTTGAGTCCCTGGATTCTTTCGTCTAGGGCCAGCCAACCATCTGCTGCCTTCTGGCGCTTGGCGCACCGTATCAAGGCTGGAGATTTTACAGCCAGTGACTCTCGTTTTCAAACTGTAATGGGGACAATTTAGCAGTAACTATTCATACTGGAGCTTGTGTTGGCATAACGTTGCGCCGTAGGCGAGCCTTGCCGCTGCCGACTCGTGGTGTCGGCTCAGCCGCCGGAACGAACCATTCAGAACCGGCCGGACCGACGTCACGATCTAGTCAGAAGATGAAGCCTGAGATATCGGCACGGCTGTGTGGGGGCAAACGCAATAGTGGAGGAGCTTCACCCTTCAGCAGTTCCGCTTCGCACGGTGGTAGACGGCCCTCGAAGGCCCCCAGTAGGAGCGCCATAACTCCCAGCAAAGCCGCAAGGACCGACGTGTCACAAGAAAAGGAGGTAGAGGAAGTATGCACTTCATCTCCCGTACTCAGTGATGCTTCTTGTAGCGAGACGACTGCCAGCGATCGTCTTTCTTCGAGCGAGATAGGTTCGGCCTCTCGTGCCACAGTGGCATCTTCTGAGGGGCTCAAAGTAGAGGCTCCCAGCAACATGACGTCACCGGAAAGTCGGTTTTCGCTTAACGCTGATTCTTTTTCTCGCGAGCAGACGCTGGTGTTGCGCGGCAGAGTTATCGCGAACGACAGGAGTCCTTGCGCTTCTTTCGACGCTGCATGCAGCCCTAGCCACACGTCAATACCTGCCATACCTACATTCCGGCATAGGCCAGGACCGAGCGTCAAATCGCTAAAAAGCTCATCTCAGGAGGGCCTCAGGACTGTGGAAACGGCAGCCCAAGGGGCCCCCATTATCTCAACTGGCATTTGCACCCCGGTTAGACCCCAAAACGCATCTGCATTCCATCAACAACATCCCCAAGCTTCACCTAATCACTCTATCATTGCAAAATCTCATTACGGAAAGCATCATTCGGAAACTAAACCGCGCAAACATCGAGATATTCGCGCCTTCCCTTCTTCCCTCAAGACTCGCAAGATACTTACACGATTGGTGGGGGCAGCCAGCATCAAAACCTGCATAAAAAAACTTAATACTAAGGCTCTATGTTTGTAGCTCATATGTTCAGCTGCTGCTAAAGTAGCTGCGTTCTACGAAGTGCACTCTGTGGTAAATGTTTGCGCAGCAAGGAGGACTCAGTCCAGCAGTAATGTACAAGTACAGATGCGCAGCAGGACTCGGTATACAGGTACCGGTGGTGAGTGAGGCTCGACGCAGGAATCTAAGTAGATGTGTTTGCGGATGGTAATGCTGATGGGCACAATAAGTCCCTTAAATCCACATGCAGTTGTCCGTGCAAATGCCGACTTGAACTGTCAGCCAACTTCTGCCTCCAAAACTGTGCGAGTTGCTCGAATCATTCGTTTGGGGTGCAATGTTCAGAATAGACTCGAAACATCTCCTGTCAAATTAAGCAACTGGAGAGTTTCGTGGCAAGAGCTGTTTTGCTACAATCCCCGGCCATATAACGTGACGAAAGGCTTCTTAGAGAATTATACTGTGATCAGAGGGATGATGGAAACGTACATTCACAAGTTGACAGATATTGTTTTTGAAGTAAGTGTTCGACTGCTGTTTTTTTACCTCGACGGCCGCCACGCAAACCAAATGCACAATTTTCCCTCCAAGGCTGCTCAACTTTAATGTTGTTCCTTGCTAAAGCCTGCACATTTCTACGCTTCAGGATCGATGCACTGCATCGCAAAAGGAGCCCCACATCTATCATGCATATCTTCTTCCACCCATAAGCCCTCATGATTGGCTAACTGCTGCTTGTGAGCCCATTGGAATGCGAGGGTTAATCTCTGGCCGAAAACAGTTCAAGCCCAAAAGCATGTTGTTGTTCCACGGATTTGATGGATTTTGATCGGGTGCGATGGCGTTTACTTTGCGTTCAGGCATACAGTGCTATACCAGTGAAGATGTATGGCTTTCCAGAGGATTTTGGAGACGGGCCAGCGTGCCAAACGCCGGCGTTGCCAAGGCAGAGGCAATGCAGCCGGCAAATCCGAAGGTCATTCCTTTCTTGCCTGCATTCTCTAGGGAGGAGCAAGCAGAACAACAGCGGCAGTACAGGCTAGCCACGACGGCCGGCTCCTTTGCTTGCAACCCGGGTGCCGTATGCCGCCTCTACGAATCCCGCCCTGAAGCTGCCTCGCAGAAGCTTCCCCTCCACTTGTGGATATTTTTAGGAGGCAAAGATATGCAAGCTCTGGATGGTGAGCTAACGCAGGGTTGTCAGGCGGTGGCAATTTCGCTTTGAGGGACGGCAAGATTAATGAATTAGCCATGTATTTCTGTGGTTTTACACATTTTTGCATGCCTGTGCAAGTACGTCAGTGTGCATCTATTCATTTGCGCCACTTCTAATACTTGCATTAAGATGTTGCTGTGTGCTTGTGGCGAAATAGGCCTCGTAATCGCCTGGAAGCTTCTTCGTTGGGCCTCTGAAATTCCGCCAAGTGAGTTTGTTGACTCGTCTGAAGATATTGACTCTGCATCTACTTCTGAATCGGGGGGGACCGGACTGCTTAGCGCCCTCGACGTCTATCGTCTTTACCACCAGCAAGTAAGTGGATCAGGCTTGCATAGACACATCCGTAGTCTCTAAATAGGTGTGAATTGATAGACCTTAATTCGCCTTGACTGTTCTCTTACTCTCCGGTGCAGCGGAGGTATCCTACACAAGACCAAACGACTTATGCAGCTAATTGGGCTTGCGGGGAAGTCCCCTCTGAAGCTGAAGCAGGTAAATAATGGTGCACTTGCAGAATCAGCGCAGCGTTTTGTCTCTGCAAACTAGCGTATCGGCGTTTTGTGTCATTAGTGTCCCCAGTGTCCCCAAGACTGACCGTTTGGCCTTATTTTATTCTTTATCTCAGAATCTAACACCTTTTCCGCCTTTGGGCCCTTCTTGTACGACATGAATGGAGTCAGCAAAAACAGCCGATACCGCACAGCATTTCTGATGGTTGACATTCCAGGCTACGGCAACTCTACTGGACACCCATCACCATGCACGATCAGAAGCGCAGCTTTCCAAGTGGGGTTTTTGTTCATACTGTTCGGTTTATACGTGTTAAGCCATTCTGTTATGTATGTTTAGGAGCACAGGCAGTATTTATGGGGAGGTCTTTTCCAAAGTCACTTCACTTATGGGTTGGTCTTTCAGGCTGTAAAACACGCTATCCAGGAATTGATTGAGCACCACGACGAAGATTCGATCATTGTAAATATTTTGGGGTACTCACTGGGCTGTGCCGTCGCATGTGCACTAGCAGCAGACTTAGCTACCACGTTTACCCGAGATTCAATGTTTGCAACGCCTAGCCACAAGAAAAGCGGAAGCACCCAGTCCTGGGACAACATTGCAACAGTTGACGCTGGTCTGGCAAGGACAATGAACCTCCAATCAAGCAGTTCAAGGTCCCAAGGAGACTCGAGCTTCGATGACAGCATGCTTACCTTCAGAGATGCTTTCAATGTTACAATGTTTAGTAAAGACGGAGTGGATCATGTCTGCAAGGTTCATGGTTGGACGCCATCGGCAGGTTATTCCGGCGTCCGTCTCGCGGTATGCAAATACGAAAGGGGCATCCTTGGCAAAATCTGGCATATATAAAAATACAAGTGTTCGTTTTCTCATCATTATCAGCTGAATGGGGTTGGGCTGTTTATAGATATATGCCTATTCGTGTTATACGGGTTTCGTAGGTTAACCGTCTAATCTTGCTAGCTCCATTCACATCTACCAAAGCGATGGCCTCTAAGGTTGCGGCGTCAGCAATGGGAGGGGGCAGTTTCTTGTCTCGTGCTGTTAGTGGCCTGGTTAGCAAACAGATCTCGTGGGACAACAAGGAGCAGCTCGAGAGCATACTAATGGCGGTCAAACGTGAGCTTTTTACCAATTATATACTTAGCTACGCACAGTAACATCCTGCTTATTTTTGGCGAAGACAAGAAAGTTCGCCGCATACCATTGGTATGGGTCAAGAGGGCATGTTTTGTGCTGTGCATGACAACAGACCTTCAAGAGAACACTCATGTGTCTGCGTTTCACAACTTCCGCATCAAGATCCTTCATGGAGACAAAGACAATGTCATTCCTTGGACAATGGGCTTTGAGTTGTTCAACACTGTAGCTACGTTGAAGAAGCAGCTTAGCCTAAAGACACCCATCAGCGTACGCCTCGTTCGTGCTTTTCCAGCACATGCCAGTTTTCAAACTGCATAATTTCTGTTAACCCAAAAGCTTACAGCGAACACAACATTCATGCTTTTCAGCACACACGGGTTTTCAAATTGCACGCTTTCTGCTCATGTAGCTGTGACATATTGTAACTTTGGACCACTTTAAAATTATGCATGCCAGTTTTCAAACTGCATAATTTCTGTTAACCCAAAAGCTTACAGCGAACACAACATTCATGCTTTTCAGCACACACGGGTTTTCAAATTGCACGCTTTCTGCTCATGTAGCTGTGACATATTGTAACTTTGGACCACTTTAAAATTATGCGATCGTCTGTGCTTCTTAGTTTCAACGACTACAAGGGGAAACACACGCCAGCATCTTAAGCGGTGGCAGTGAACGCTACGTGCTAGAGAGCTGCTTCAACCCCTACCGCCTGCATCCTGCGGCCCCTCTTGCACTACTAAAATTTTATTCGAAGGAAACTCAGCTGCCTGAAGCGCTGCCATTTCGTGGCATTTACAACAGCACGCACTCAGATGTGCAGGAAATGCAAGTGTTTGGACCTCGAACCGCCACAACCAGCCAACACAATGCAGCCATCAACAGCAGCGCCCATCAGTACCACTCCCACAGCGTTCATCTTCAGCAAGCTTCAGGAATTATACAAACGATACAGCAACCTGTTCTTTCGAGGGCAAACACTTTTGGCGGCCCGTTGTCTTATCCGCAAGCTGCTCCGCAATTGTTATACCAGAGGTCGGGCACGCTTGGGACCATTCAGCCTAGTGGCGGAACGCCATATCAACAGCAGAGCGCCAATGCCCTTCGATACAGTAGTAGCCTCAAAGCTGGCAACAGTATGCTTCCCCTAGCCTCTAGCAAGTTCAGCGGATCGCCTCCCTTTGTAGTGCCAGGAGCAGGTATGGAAACCCTTTTGGCAACTAACGGTTCGGTGCAGGCATGCAGAATTCACTGTGCTTTTGCAGTATAACAATGCTCACTATGCTTCTCATGTCAGATGAGTCAGTGTGCATCTGCTGGTCATTGTCATCCCGAATGTACGTCTGTCGCTGCGTCTGTCACCAGATAACACAGTGGCCATACAGCGTACCGAGGCCGCAGCTCGACGCATGCCTGATCTGCCAAGTTCGTCACTAGCAGGATTCGCTGCGACGCCTGCTGCACTATGTTTGGTAAGCTCAGAGAGGTTACTAAGCCAACTGAAGTTGTTATACCCTTTTAGAGGACTGCAGAGGCATCCCTAGTACGATGAGCACTGTGCCCAATCTGTTCTTCCTCATGCGAGTAGGCACCAGTGGAGTCACAACCTTACTTACCACACACGCAACAATACAACAACGCGGCTACCTCTGGGAATAGTGGAGAACAAAGCCAAGTATCGCCTAGCAAGGAACGTCCGACAGGAACCCCTAGCTGGATGGCCTCTCAATCTTGTGTGTCTTCACGTTTCACCGGAGGCCCACGATGAGTATGAGCGTGTGGAAATTCCAAATACGCGGATACTCGCCTGTGCACCTGAGAAGATTGTCCACGCAGGGGACTGACCCGAACGGGCCATTTGGGACGGCCCGTCAATAATGCCAATGTTTTAAAATGGAGCAGCTTTCCCATGCTGCACCATTTCTGTCTTTATCTGCTAGCCTTCCAACTCAGCAACTTTCCCTCTATGCTACGCAAGACGCACTAGAAAAAAATGAGAGAATAGCCTGTGAGAAACTATGAGCAAGTGCTACATATAACGCCTCGTCAACAAACCCGCATTCTCACACACGGACACATTGAATGGGTGGAGAAAAACTGCAAAGCGTCAACAGACGGTATTTGCCATGTAGGGGACAACAGTAACTAAGAATGCAAACTTCCTATCCCCTCCAGCAGTGCGGTTCCTCTACAAAAAAAAAGTTTTTGGAGAAGCATTAGAGCCGCTACGGAACTGACAGCTATAAACCACCTGCGCAGTGGCCTGCTAGGGAATGTCGAAGGCAATTAGTCCAAGGAGCGGCAATATCGATGCGCCATAGGCGAATCCAAAGCTGGGTTGGGACGCTACAGCGTCACTCCTAGGATTTTCGTCTTCGGCTTCGCGTCGTACTCAACTACGTAGTTCGGTAACTTCGGCATATGGTTGCCTGCATGGACTGATAGCTCCTGAGGAGAGAAGTGTAGAAAAAAGCAGCCTGCAACTGCACACGGTCAGTCCTGCTCCCCACAGGAATGTAAAGCCTCACGTTCCACAGGCAAATGACTACAGCACTGCTCACCTTAATAGACTTTAAGTAGACTGTGCCATTCCAAACGTGGGAGGCAAGGTATGGCCAGCAACAAGTAAACGCTGCTTTGAATAGTAAGCCCGGGTGCAGCACGAGCAGCTGGTCCAAGTTGTCTTCGAACTTCTCCATCATGCCGAAAAACTCGCTCCAAAGCGTCATGCTCGGCGCGTTGGAATGATGAACCGCTGCAAACACATGCGCCGCATGAGAAAATCAGTGTATGCAGTACTTGTTGTTCAATGACTCGACCGAAGTTGCTATATCCATAGCGTAAGCGACCGCTCTTGTTTCAGACTCGGCGTGGGCATGTTCGCCGCCACCCCGAAGTACCGACAGTGCTAGGTTGGACTGTATCGTGAGTGTTATATCTGCCTCAACTCACCAGAGTTTACGTATAACAATGTATACTTGTCCCGAATAAAAGGATCAAGCGTCCGAATGATGTGCAGCAACAAGACATAAGAGTCGACCGTTGCAGCTGGGAATACAGCTGCAAGGAAAACAATGATGGGCCTTCCCGCGTTGTCGTGGCCTGACGGATAAATAAATTGCAATTGCTGCAACTGAGCTCCAGCAGCACTGTCCGCGAGAAGGTTTGCTTGTCTCAAGTAAGTCTGATATAGCGTTTCGCTGCTATCCGACGAGTGGTTCAAGCCGTGGCGCTGACGTTCACAAACAGCGACACAGTGCTAACGATCTTCTTTACGGAGGCTGTATGCGCAACAGTAGTCTACAGATAACGTCGCTGTATCCCTAAAAACACCTCCACAAAAAACACGATGCAGAAGGTAGAGGCCGTGTTTGTTCCTTCACCTTTATGTTGAGCACGTCAAGCCTTTTTTCAGTTTCCGTTTCTGCCTTCGCCACACGAAAACTGACGTCGTTGGAATCCAGGATGTCATGGTCACTGTCGCTCTCTCCTTCATCATCGGATTTCTCCTGGCGGGCCAGCATGCCGCCAAAAACCGGTTGTTTTGTTCCGGCCTCTCTATCTGCTGCTGGGGCTCCAGCGCCCGATTCATTCTTTGCTATGAGACGAATCCGACGCTCTGCAACATCGATTTCCCCATTGGCGTTTCCAACTTCTCGCGGCAGTAAGAAAGAAGCGTCCAGCTGTACAATCAGCACCGAAGTTGACAAAACACGCTGGAACGATCACTGACGAGAGCAACGGCTAGACGTAACAAAGTTCAGGTTTCTTGCCGTGCCTGCGTCAGCGTTTCCCTATCTATTGAGCAGGGCCGAACATACCTCCTCTGCACGGTCTCGGGGGAAGTAGGCAGGAATAAACTGCTTGTAAATGGCTGCATCGCTAGGACATCCCAGTACAAGAACAACAGCGTCTACGTCAGCAACCATCTTCTCCATCCAACGTCGAATACTCCGTAAACACGTATGCATCACTGCGTACTCTCCGCCAAGAGCTGCAGCAGCGTTGGGGTCCGCCTCAGCTACATTACCGCTTCTTCTGCAATCATTCCTCTGGATTGAAGCAAGTCTTGGAGAGAGACATGAAATTGCAATGCTTCTGAGTCGAGACTCCTTTAGCGCTATAAATACTTCGCGGATGCTGGCATTCAACGCATTGTGGGTCGCCGTTACATAGCGATTTGTAAAGCGAGGAGTCACCTGTGCCAAGTAGCAGACCCATGTGAAAGCTAGGCCTTAACGAACCAAACATTAGAAGCATGTGAAGCTGAACATGCTCGTGCGTGCATGCATGAGCATATTCGTTGTTACGCACGCAAGCTGACGCGAATATATGATCGTTGGATATCGCGAGCGAAAAGGTGCAAATCATGGCAACCAAGCACTGTTTTCCCCCGCCTATTCTTCACGTGTCACACCATTGTCGGAACTGCGCTGAGAGCTGGTCACTGATCAACATTTTAAAATACTACCAACTTGTACTCGCGCTGGGCAACTATTCCAAACCCTATGTTTCGGGAACCCGCAACTGCGTCCGTACGGTGTAGGCAATATGAGTGGATGGTAAATTGAAAGAACGGCAGATGCGCGCTTCTCCTGCTCGGCAGACATCTTGGTAAGACAGCTCCGTGTATAGGTCTTCGCCACCGACTGCATTGTCAACACACACAAGTACGAAAGTGCCCTCCACTGCGGTACCCGTGACACCATGAGCATGCACACAGTTTTCTACGCTGATTCCTGTTTCACATTAGGCTGAAAGGTTTCATGATTAGCACTGAAGGCTCACTCGAAAGCAGTCTCGCAGACAGTTCGTCCGAGCCACTGAATCCATCAGCGGTGAAACACATAAGACACTCAGTCCTCAAGGAGCATATATCTCCCTCGTAGATAAAAAGATGCTTGTTAACATCAGTGTTGACCCGAAATGGCAGAGGGTCATCAGCTGGCTTCTTGGACTCTGGTACTCTGTAGTTCGTTGGCGTATGCGTCGCCGTTGAGAGATCAGGGGTCAAATGAGTCGGGCTATCCAAGTCATCATAGGCCAGCTTGGACTCCTGCCTGAAGAGCACCACCAGACAAGGCTATAACTTCGACTAACTGACTCGAAAAGCTGCGCCTAACTGACTCGACAGGCTGCGCTGAGTCCAGCACAACAGCAGGCAGCGTATTATCCGGAGCAGAAGGCTTAAAAAGAATCACAACCAAGAGCTAAAGGGCTCTGCTGCCATACCAGTTCACGAGTGCATCAAGAGGAACCACCTTGGTTACGGGCCTGGGGGCCCGTACTTGTTGGTAATGCTGCGGGGACGTTGAAGCAGGCCACGACCTCCCTGGGTGATCAACTGGCGTTTCATCGGTCAAATCGTCTATGGATTTTCGGATCTCCTCCGTCACCCAGGCCGCGGCATCTTGAATGAGGTCTCCAAACGACATTGCTGTGACAAGGTCAGCACTTTATATCCCCCGAGTGGGAGCGCCCGCTCAGTTGCCCGCTAGCTTGGCAACTTCACAGGACTTCGGCGGGTGATGACTTCAGCTATGCTGTGTTTGGGTTTTCGTACTACTGCATAGAGTCTGAAGAGCCGCACAATTACCAGCAATACAACAACTCCCGCAAAGTTGCGCAAAGTTGGCCAGTGGCTGCTCTAATGCTCGTCCACACAGAAAGACAATGGACACACAGGGAAGCAGCAGGACCCCTGATGCACTAAGTGTAACTTGAGCAAGAAGTGTAAGCCTGGGCTGGTCGCTGGCAAAATGGGTCAAATTGAAGTGCCAGTGTTTCGCTAGGACAGAGCGCTCAAGAAAATCGGTTTTATTGTCGCTTTCGACGATTTTTCACAAATTTGTCAGAGTTAAATAAGCACTGGGCTCATTTTCAAGGACAAGAAAGGCATGCAACATGGCGTTTGTGCAATAACACCAGCGGAGCAGTTCGTACAGTCAGCGGTATCTTCCTATCCTCTCCCAGTACAAAAGGACAAAGGATAAGAGGCGTGACAACTGTATTATAGGACAAAGACAAAATGATGAAGTTAGTACGTGAGCGGCTCCAAAGTAACACTTTGCTTGAAGCCCGACAGCTGCAGCACTGAACAGCGAGCGCTCAGTTCATGTGTGCCGCGGACGAACCGGAGCAGCAGATCCACAGCGCTCATTCAGTAACATTTGATTATCTTGACGAGTTCATTATGTCTACTAATGTATGCTTGCAATGCCGAGCTCTATCCCTTAAATTTTACTCCATCATGTTGGCTGGTGCCACGCCGTGCCGTTC
Source organism: Eimeria necatrix (assembly GCF_000499385.1). Classification (NCBI taxonomy): domain Eukaryota; phylum Apicomplexa; class Conoidasida; order Eucoccidiorida; family Eimeriidae; genus Eimeria; species Eimeria necatrix. The sequence continues at coordinate 137,069 of NW_013654790.1, read as the reverse complement.
CCGACATCTTCAACTTTCCTCCGCTCAGAATACCGTGCTCAGCCTAGCCTTTATTATAACGGTAACATGTGTATCTACATATGCTTCTACAGTTGCAATGGACAGCTGTATTCCAGCGTAGCGTGCGCACCAGCGAGCGTCAGGGCCGGCATTGTTGAGTGCGGTAGCGGTAGAGCAGTCAATGAGAACCAGCGGAACTACGCCAGCCCTGGCTAACTCAGTGTGTAATGTGCGCTCAAGAGACGTCAGCAAATTAAGAATCGCTGACGCCTGCGTTTCACTGACTACCTTGGCGACTACATCATTGCGGTTGCCACCGCATTTCAAGAGCAGCGAGGACTCGGAGGTTGTCTCAACAGACTGCTCAGGCAAAGCATGGAACTGAAGCTAATGCATAAGGTCATGAGGCCTTATGCATTAGCTTCAGATCGTCGCTCACGAACAGCCACGCTCACACCCCTCACGAAAACAGCTCATGAATGCAAAACTAGGACGAGAAACTGTACCATAAAGCCTCACGAAACGTTCGAGCCTCTCGCTGCCGGCCCTGACAGGACAAGGTGATAAAAGCAATGCTGCTAGAGTTAGTGCAAATCAAGAAGAGCGGTTGCTCTGTTCCCCCCACGAGCGAGTAATAGGATAAACAAATTAAAAAAAATGCCGCTAGAAATGCGGACATGCTTGCGGACATGTTTGCAAGTATACATATGGGACTTTCCGGAGTTCAGTGTTGACGATTCCCACAACACAAATCCAGGCTTATTATGCATTGTGCTGCCAACGCGCCTTCTTGAACACTCTAGAACTACAGTTTTAAAAGTCTGTATAATGCCACTTAGTGCACATTTGCCTGTCCTAGACACTTGATGGCATTAATCTGAGTGCACTGCTGCGGCAAAGAACGTAATTGGCATGAGGTGAAACTATAGATCTAGCACAAGCTTCCGCAGAAGCGTAGTTGCCCAGTCGTGAACGCGCAAGCATCGCCATCTTGTTGACCACAGAAATCCTACAATCGGGCTGACCTACCCGGCAGGAGGTGCACAGGTACAGCCATTTCGAAATAGAAATATATCTTTTCTTCACAGCCCCTCTGCCCAGTGTGTCCGTTTTGTAGGGGCGGCGAAAATTTCTCTTCTAGACTTGGAGAGACAGACTAAGGGAACCGTAGCTGGCCATCTATTTTCAGAGAATCCTTGATAGCTATGCGCTAAGGCCCCTTCCGGGAGGGAAGAGCTGCCTGGCTCTTCCAAGCCGGCCCCCCACTCTTTGGCTCGAGGCGAGTAATTGACGGGTCCTCCGTGTCAGGTTGCTCGAGCTCGAAAGTGATGATCAGGACAGACGGAATTGCTTGTGCTGTTGTTGAGCCTTCAGGTAATTTCGCTTTCCCCTAATTTCACGGTCAGCTGCAGGTAGAGAGACCGTTAATGCCAATAGATCCTTGCAAGTCGGCTGGATACCATTTGCAGGGCCTGCTGCGGCTGTGCATAGTGTTGCTGAGATTGAGCGTCACTGTCAAAGCCTGGTGAGTTATGGATTTATCCCTGCTTGCCTTGCTCTTTCCCCTGAAGCACCGTTTGTTGGGGGCTTTGTTTTTCAGGTGAGGCGCGCTTGGACAGCAGCTTCTGGAAAAGCCAAGGGGCGTCGGCAGCTAATTGCTCTTTCTGTTGCTTCTCGAGATCCTCCACCCTGGGGGTACTTGAGTACTCAGCTACCCCTGACACTGGAGAGAATGGAGCCAGCCGTGCGCTAAGTAAATCTTTTAGAACAATCATTCGGTGGGACAAGAACTCCCAACCCCCTAAAGCATCCGCCTTTTCATCTTCTGTTTGTCCTGCAAGCTGAAGGCTATTTATTTGCAGTAGCCGGGCCCTCTTTGCGACAAAGTCATCCCACATGCGCTGTAGCAAATTGGCAGGCGTGAAGCCATTTCGCGAATGTTGCCTGTACAACTGGGAGGGGCAGTATTTGATGAAGACCAGAAGCAGCTCCTGTGCCTTCGCTGTTCTGGAAATCATGATCTTCGGGGAAAAAAACAGATCGAGGCTATCAGGGGTTGCACTCGGCAGCCGCAGATCCACCTCAGCCTCCACCGCGGCGTAGCTGTTGGTCTTCCAGTGTATGCCAAGTCCGTCAGAATTGGAGCCAAGACCGGCAAGAGCAGCCGTTACACCATCTCTATCCCAAGATGCGCCTTTGAAGGTCATAGACACCTGCCGAGTGACTCCTGCAGCAACTGCGTGCAGCACTGACAGCTTCTCAGTGCGTGTGACAAGGGACGGATCAGCACCGCGCTCCAGTAACAGTGCACAAACATCTTTGTGCAGTTTGTAGGCCCCTAATAACAGCGGCGATTCGCCGCGATGCGTTGTGGCGTCGATGTTAGCACCATGGTCAAGCAGGAGCCCTGCAGTGCCAAGATGTCCTTCGATGCATGCGATGTGCAAAGCAGTGGCAGACTCATAGTTGAGGGCGTCAATGGAACACCCAGCAGCCAATAGTTGGCGGCACAACTTCGTTTTTCCCTTGCTAGCTGCAAAATGCACAGCGAAACTGCTACTGAGAAGCCAGTGGGTGCATGCATTCAAAAGCCGAGTCCGCGATTCCAGACGCGTGCACTTCACATCCTGCGTTTCTCCTCTTCTAGAAGCCTGAGAGTGTTCTTCATGTCCTAAGGGCTCTGAAGATATCTCTACAGCGTTCCCGCCAAGCAAAACCGGTTTGGGCCTTCTAAAATACCGTCTGTCCAGTTCGTCGCAGTGTAACAGTAGTAGACGCAAAATTTCCGCCTCCTTCCTTGCTGCATTACAAACTACCCCGAAGTGTCCTTCTGCATCATAAGATGTCTCCAGGGAGTCCCGTGAATCGTAGCTGGGTCGTGTTGCCCCACATAATGACAGCAAGGGAGTCACACCGAGAGCTGTTGCGTGGAATACATCAAATCCCATTTTGAGCAGCCTGCTCACACGCACACGAAAGAAGGCAAGAGCTACGGATTTACGTAGCGAGGTTAGACACGTAAGTGGCACCGCGCGGCTGTGTGTTTTCGTATGATGGCTAGATCAGTGTCTCCTCAAAGAATAGTCCAGGGCGAGTGGTTCTATTTTTTCAAATAAGTCGCAGCGCGATTCGCGCATTGTTCATTCTATGTCGTACTGCCACATTCGCAGGGCAGCACATATGTGACGCGCGTCCAGATTTACAATCAAGCGGAATTCTATGTAGTGGTGGCACCTTCCTAGGGCAACGCATATGTGACGCGTGTCCAGATTGTAAATCTGGGGGCGCATCGCATATGCGCTGTACCATCTGTGAAGCTTTGAGCGAGCCGCTTGTGTTTAGCAATAAGAGCATGCGATTCTGTTGAGAAGTGCATGAAATGCTGGTAACGCAACATGCAGGCATGCGTGCTTTGCTACTGTGTTTCACCTTAGGTCTCCTTGGTCTGCGCCTGTAACGTACTGTCTAACTGTGTCTACCTGTCTGTAGAGACAGGCCAAGCCAAGAAGAGTTAGTCCCGTAGGAAAGTGTGAAACGTCCTTTAGCGCCAGGAATATCTCAAGACAGAGAGGATAACACAGGCCTCTCCTAACAAGCGCCACCGCAACAAACATGGGGTCTGACGCGAAGTGGTCGGAGATAGCCTGAGAGACTCATGCAAACAGACTCCCGTTCCGAGTCGTTTAAAATGTACGGGCAATCTCCTACAGATAAGGCACTCTCAACAAAGACAAGCAAGTGTCATGACATGCATGCTAATGTTCGGTGAGAACGGTAGAAAGGCAATCAAAAGAGGTATGCACAGCTCCATTGATCAACGCACTTGGTCAGAAATCGACTGGCGATTCGTGACTTCTCGATAAAGGGCTACAAAGGCGTCAAATCTACTAAGAATTGGCCTAAAAAGTAGTGGGGGTGTACACAGGGAGAAAACTGCGGCATAACGTCGCAGTCTCTGCTGCAGCATGATTGCAATGCTCGACCCGCTGCCGAAACAGACGCAACAGTTCCACAGCGCTACATGCATGGGGCCCATGATGAAGGCTGCAGGCAAGGAGAGGCCTCTACGGCAATGCTGGTTGAGCTGCATTGCCTGTAGTGAGCAAAAGGAAAGAGAAGCTGCTCATTTTCTCGCATGCACCACCCCGAGTTTATCACTGAGAAAGCTGCATCGCAGTAGGACTCTGTGGCTATTTGTTGGCACGTATGTCAGGCCTTAAGGCAAAAAGGAGCAGGCAATTTTCTGAATTTACGGCTACATGCGTTTAGGCCGAGGCTCCAGAAGATAAGTTTCTGAGTTCTGCTCCTTTTTCAAAAGTGGTCAAGTGTACAAGGAAGCTCACTCTGTAGGTAAGCTGCGCAACCTTAAGATACAAGTCCATCTTGATACGCGAAGTGGGCGGTAAGACTGTTTCCGCCGCCAGAACTGCCCTCCGCAGAAATATTAGGGCCTGAAGGTACATAAAAAGTGTAAAATCGAGGGCCGCAGTATATGATGCAGGAAGCCACTGTACCTCCTCTGACAATGAAATTGGGGAAGCAAGCGAAAGAGGAACTTCAATCCACGGAAACACAGGCTTAGCTGCTTGCCTTGGGCGCATCTGCCGCCGGCTCAGAGCTGAGGAGACCCGCAAGAACAGTGTAGGCGTTGAATAGCACCGCATGCTGGGGATGAAGAAGGGTGCTATACTGACGCACTAGCGACGTATATTCTTTGCGGGCCTGTATGTAGGCCCCTGCAACAAGGTATTTTTCAGCTGCAGCCTGCTGTTGCTCTGCTTCACTTTCAAGCACGCGGCAGCGCTGACTAGCGGCTGTAGAGTCCAAGCCACAGCTGCTGCAGAGCCATTGCTCCTCAACCAGAGCAGGATCACCAGCTTCCCGCTCAGTTCCAAAGCCTGCGCCGATGCAGTTGAACCCAGCAGAAATCATCTTTTCTCGGGCTTTTTCTTCTCTTGCCTCGGGGTCTCTTGAATATTCAAGGCTGCTAACTTTGCTAAGCCCAGAGGCAGCTGAGGCAGTGCTGTAGGCGACCAGCCGAGAAGAGAGCGAACGACTTTTGTGGGGACACAGGAAGCCTCTTACGCAGCTGAAACATCGAATGCCTCGTAATAGTCTGCCTCCTTCTGAAATATCGACACACCTGATGCACCCACATCCAAAGACCCTTGGGCGTGCCATGACGTGCTTACGGTCTCTTTGAGATTTGTACAGGTCCTCCTCAAGAGAAATAGAGAGGGAACCGCCTATGGGAATGAAGGTGAGGGCTTTAACAGCAACTTGTCCGTCCTCCTCTAAGCATAAAATACAAGTAGGAATGCAACTGTGCAGTAACAGCGAAACTGCCGGAGCCAGAACCTGGCCTATGGCTCCGTCCGGGTTTCGTCCTTCGGCGGCTGATGGAACAGAGGGACAAGTCAGCAAGGGAGAGTACTGCCATATATTTAAAATAAGATCAATTAGTTCTCCTTCCTTCAAGAAAAGCAACATATATTCGGGAAATTCTCGCTGCAGCCGGCGTGCGAGGACGACTAGTTGTTTATAGAGTTCAGGTTGACCCCTAGCGACCGCTGCCTGGTAAGAGTTCAGTGCTAACAGCTGTTCCACAATGTCTCCTGGAGGCCTCTGCATATCTTTGTCCTGATGCGCACTCATTCTGCTTTGCCGTTCTAGCCCTGCCTTAACGAGTGTTCGAAATAGGTGCAGTACAGTTGTAGCGCTGAACTGAGCTTCTTTGGCTGCTGCAAGCAACACAGGAATGGCCCGGCATTCGACGGCGTGGATGCGGCTGTTGCGCATTAGGCATTGCCAAGAGCAGAAGACGAAAGGGCAGGTGTGAGGACTAATTGGACACGAGAAACCTGTATCCGGATCGTTTCGACTGCGCAGGCAGTGAAAACAACTGGTGTAAATCTGGCCAGATTCAAGTATCAAAGGGGTCAGCACAAACGGCCTCTGACGAAACACAACGTCCCCAGGCTCAAGATTCCTGTTTGCGAGGCTGGTAACATGACTGCCTTGACGGAAAACTACCACTGGAGCGCCTTCTTTGCTACAAATGGAATCATGGATATCTTGAGAGGCTGAGTCCTCCGGGGGGCGTGGCACTAGTAGGGTCTTCACAAGAAATGACAAAGGCAACTGGCACTGCTGCAGAACAAACTGCTCTTCTGTGCTATGTAGCAGACGCAGCAGCATGCGATTGCCAGGAGAGTTATGTACTGCTCCCCAAAGACTCTCGCATGCCGCAGCCAACATGTTTTGATGCGAGTACACTTCAGCGAGGAGCGCAAACCCATCTGCATTCCGGGGATTTCTATCGAGAAAGCGGCAAACAACGTCTTCTGCCTCTTTTACTCGATTTGACTGGAGCAAATCTGGCAGAAGCTGGTGCAGCAGAATTAACTCATGAGTCTCCTCTGGCGTTTGCTCTTCTTCCTGCTCTGTTTCCCCTCCTGCTTCAAAATCGTCAACAAAGGTCTTGAGATCCGCATCACTGACGGGGAAAGAAGGAGATATTTCGCGCAGTCCAGGATGAGTTCTGGGTAGAGACTGTTCGTGGTTTGCAGCTTCCGCTTGTGCGTTCAAGGACGCTAATCCTTCTGGTACAGGGCTGGCTTGCCGAAGCAGCCGAGCAAACAACATCCTTTTTGCACATGGAAAAGAGAATAAAGCATATGTTATAATATTTGGAGTGCCATTTCCGAATTAAGTCCAAACTTAAGGCTGGGGAAGAGAATTTGGGTACAACCCGTGGAGGCTCGTCGTATTGACTGAAAATGAGGTGCCCTAACAGAAGAAACGGAGCCTTGAGTAAAAAAATACCAAATAAGTTGTATTTCGAAAAAGTATACCATGTATGCACAGTTTTGGGGACAACCGTTCACTCCAGGGGCGGCTGGGTGGTGACCACCGAATGCGAGCCTGACTCAGAAGGTTAAGAACTTAAAAGAGTAACTTCTGAGCCCAGCGCGAGTACTTTGCTCACCTTAGTTTTTGCTAAGTTTATTTTTTTCACAATTCGGAGGGTTGCCACTTCTGGTACAGTTACGAACAAGGGAGCAGTCTAGGTAAACCCTTCTGTCGGGCCCCACAAACCAGTGGTCCTGACTGGAAAGTACCATGCGACGTCATCCTTGAAATATGTTTAGTTAGAGTTAAACCAGTTAATGGAAATCCATTGATCTGATGCCAGTGATTCGTGCAAGCGTTGCTGAAGCGACCATGGAAGCCGTTGTTTGCTGTTTACAAGGACTAGCGTCTATCCATAAGGACTAGCGTCTATCCCGAGCAACCACTCGAAACATCATGCAGAAACCATGTTCTGTCGCATAATATAATTAAAAGGGGATTGGATAGGACAGAACTACTGAGGGAAGAAGATTACGTAGCGCATGAGACTGTCGCAGCATAGAACCACTGCACAGCTTCGTTCGAACACGTCTTCCAACCTTCTCCAGGAATACGCCCATTGACCAAAAAAATGGAATGCGACAAGCTTCCACCAATCCACCATAGTGCGGCTTTACAAAGACGTTTTGTCTTTGTGAGTTGCACGTCGATCCATGTCCAGGGCGACCGTTACTTCTGAGCTCTAATGAAGCAACTTTAGAAACTGTAGCAAGCAAAAAATTCGCTGCCTTTAGTCCCTATTGGATATTTTCTGCAGCTACAAGATGCTGCTACGCGCCTGAATTATGTGCGACCAACTTAAAAAAAAGGAAAAGCCAAGAGTGCAGTTCACTGCATTGGGAGAGACACAGCCCTCCCTTCGGGTCATCCAAACGAAACAGATAAAAATAGAGGTGGTGATTAAGCTTGATACGCTCTGTCTTGTATATTCTCAATAACGGCACTACGTAGGAAACACATCTTTCAAGTTTCATGATTACTTGCGTGCGCTGTGAGCATACGCGTCTCGGAGGAGGCCATCACGGGGAACGCCAAAAAAACAAACGATGTTACATCGAAGCCCACTCCTTGTTAAGTTACTACAGCTGCTGCTGCAGGAGCTGCAGCTTCCCTGCCAGTAATCCCACCTAACGGGCATTGGCTTGGCAACGCGAAACAGAATACCACAGTGAACCTCCCAAAGTCAATAAGAAGCCGCATGTCTCAACAAGTGTGAGGCGCTCCCCCCACAAAAGCATCGCCACTCCCACCTGAAGCAAAGTCTTCACATATCCAGCGACGGAAAAAGAAAGGGGGGAAGTGAGCGAAACCGTCCAAAATATGCTTGTGCCCAGGACGAAAGTGACAACACCTGCAATACCAGACGGCACAGTACACGAAGCTGCCAGTAAACGCTGGGAACATGATATGCACACAGCGTAATGCATTTGGCCTTCAAGTATCTGGGTGTCTTGCTTCAGCTGGTAATGGCCCCTACCTACAAGACAATAAAACCTAAGTCCACGGTCTCAATTGCTAAGCTCTCAAAATAAGCAACTACTGTTTGGTCATCAGTTTATGCCAGGCCCCCGCTGCTGCCTTACCCAGTCCCACGACCTGGGCTAGAACCGTGCCAGTCATCATGGACCCTTCTGCCGCAAGCTTCCACAAGACTTTGGGCTCCTCGGAAACCAGCACTACAATGGGGAAGAGACAAAGAGCGTTTAACATGTTGTAGAACATGCAAAGCGGCTCAGCGCGTGGGCGCTCAACTGGGGAGAGAGGGGGTGGCGGAGAGTCCCTTGTCTCCGCCTCCCTTAAACCAGCGCTGCTTTTCGCTGCGCCTCCATTAATTGTTGGTAGTCCCTCAAGCTCGGCTAGGTTCTGCGGACGCATCGGCCTGCTATGTCTTTGTTGCCTTTCTTGAAACAGCTCGAGGTCGCCGTCTTTGGGCTGTTGCCCCTCCTCTTGGCCCTCCTGTAAGGCTGCCTCGTAATCCCAGTTTGTCTCCGCTGTCTCGCGTAATTCCGCCGGGAGCTTCATATCTATTGTGGCGCTTCTCGGTTTGGTAAAGACCCCTCCGTCAGAATCCTGGGAATCGGGGTTGGGGTCGCGGCCCGTTACGTCACTGTATGCCTGTGCTGTGGCTGCGTTTTCGTTTGTTATTGGCCGGTAGGCAGAGCGTGGCTTTGAAGCAGGTAGTAAAGTATCAGATTCCTTCTCTATGAATACCAATGTTGCTTTCATTTGTACAGTGTAGGTCGCTTGGAAGAGAGAGGCAAGGGCACCCATAATATAGCCCGTGACAGACGCTGTGTCAGACCCAACAGCCGTCATCAGTGCGAATCCCATTGCCACGAAAAGGCACGAGAAGACCTCAGCTCTAACTACTTTTTGCTTCAACCAAAAAACAGACAATAGCAGGGAAAAAACAAGGGTGAGAGACCGGGCCACTTGATACACGCTGACTTGCACGCGCTGCAGACACAAGTTCGCCGAGCCTATCATTCCTACAAAGCAAACTGAAAGCGGCAATACATTCAGCATTACCTTTGCCCGAATACGCACTACCGGGAAGGCAGCAATAAACGCCCTGCCCACGACTGTGCGCTGACTACAGAGTATGGCAACCACTGCAGATACAGCTGAATAGAGCGCCAAACCAACGCCCTGCTGCACCCATGACAAGAAAAGAGGAGTTGGCACCTGGCCACCAACGAGGTGCTTCGTCCAAAAGACCGTCAAAATAGATAGCATTACGTACGACCCAAGAGCTCCACAGGCACGCCCAACGCGCACAGCGAAACTTGGTCCTGTCGACGCAGCTCCTGGGCAGGCATCCGATGACTGCGGTGTAAAGTCATTACCGCGAGCAATGCCACTTGAGGGGCTCTTTGCCTTTTCCTCAAGCGGGGACGCGTCCTGCTGGGGGCAAACTGTGGAGCTGTTGTGGTTGGAAGCTGCGCCCGGGGTCTGCCCACGTGACCCAGCTTCACTGCGGTCACTGTAGGTAGGTGAAAAGCACTTGGAACTCAGCCTGCGACCAAGCCGCCCGCTGCTCTGAGATTCAACCGTTTCCAATGCACGGGCACTGATGTCGGAAGATGTTGCCCTTGATGGTAGCTCAAGCTCGTGTTTCGACGTGGCAGTCGGCATCCTGAAGACCTTCTAGCCAACTAAGTTATTTTTGGTAAGTCAAAAGGAAAGAGAAAGGCAGGGCGTGCGCCCCCCAAGCCAGTTCCAACGCCTCGATCATGCGGTCGGAGGGTGAAACACGCACGCGGACTTTCCTGATGATACGAAAGATGGACTGAAAAGGGGTCTCAAGACTAACAAGAATCGTTCCTCCCGTCGGTACACTAAAGACTCCAGCATCAGGAAGTGCCGGTCGGCGGCTGCGCTTAGCGCAGGCCGCACTGGGCGAAGCCAGCCATCGGGGCGCGGATGTTACTGGTGCAAATTGCACGCCTGTCTCCTTTTAGAGACAAAAAATTTCAATGACCCTTAATTTTCTGGTACAAGGGTCGCAAGTGAATCATATGCGCAAAACGCAGATACTAGTGAGGTGGGACACTCCGCAGTAGTTGTTTGTAGGTTGCAGAGCATGTATAACTGAAACATTAAACTACTTTTTAATTTTTTGCCTCCTCCAAATCTGTAGCTGTAACACAAGCCTGTTTTTTCAACGAATAAGCTAACGTTTCGTAAGTAACACAGCGCAGGTGGAAAAACGGGGGTCGCGAGAGAAGCATCGCATTCAAGCACAGAGAAACCATTCAGCCCTGGGCTTGAGGAATTATTAAGCTACAGAATACCGCATCGGGAAATTCTCTCAATATAGGTAGTCACGCTACGCACTGTTCCCTACTGCACTATCCACAGGCCGAGGTCACTGTTTCTGCGCCGCCTTCAACTCTGGAGGGGCTTCCAGCTGGAGTTCTTGTAGTATATTAATGACATTTTACACTTCAAAAGTGAAGCTAAGGTCATTTCTGGGTTAATCCTCCGGCTAAATGGACACCTCAACTGAGAGGCCTGAAGCTCGCATAGTCCCTTCCTTAAAATTCTACACAACTACTGCTGCTTCTCTTGCAAAAGCTACCTAGCTCTCCGTTGGAACCCTATGTCACTGCAAGCTAACGCAAAGCTCCCATACATAAAAAGCCCCATGCATAGGCGGACGAAGGGCCGAAAATGTCGAATATTCTGTGCAAAGCAGTGCTTTAAAGTGAAATAGTGTTCATTAGAGAATAGAGGATCTCATGAAAGCCCAAATGAATATCAGTTGGTGTTGCCCTCCCGGAATAAGCCCTCAGAAGGTCACATAAAGCCTTCACTGCATATCTGCCGTGCATTCCAGCGATGAACGGTTGCTGCCCCTGTTCCCACTGCAGGCTAATTCGCCATAAGTCACAAATCGCAAGTGATACATGCGTCGCATGAACAGGCAAAGTTGCACGTAAAGCAAAGCCTCGCGCTCATCAACTAAGCACAGCAACTTCCAGCGGATGTGGAAATCCCGCATTTGCTATGGGATTGCAACCACTTGTAATCGCGCCTGAGGCCCGGTTCGGCGTTGAAACTCCTCAGTGCAGGTACCAGATCTAGGGAGCTAAAGAGGAATCTCCCCTCACCTTTCCTCAGTGCGGTGTTTCTAGAATGCGAGTTATGAGAAGAAAATCATGCTGTCCATAACTTGTGCTCTTCAGCCATGGCACAAAAGAAACCTTGGAAAGGAAGTTGCCTCTGAAGGACGGATAACTTTGCATCATTGGTGTATGGTGGATATTTAAAACTTTTATTCACTGAGCTGACAGACATTCAGCTGCCCATGTACATCTCCTCACCAATGTTTTCAGGTGTTGCTGATGACTTAGGGATAGCCGCATTGACTGACTTCTTGAAGGCCGCTGCGTTTGAAGTGACATCTGGTAGCGCGTAGGCAAAATCCAGAGGAAAACATTCGAGGCCTAAGCCTACGGGAGAGTGGTCGCTGGCAATCAAAAACGCTGCACCATGAAACGGAAAAAAGCAAAAAAAAACGCAAACATACCAAGCGTAATGAATGAACTGGAGCATGAGCGTGTATTACGGAATTCGTGGCTACTTGAAAAGCTTTGCTGCTATCTCTACAGCGGGGGATGGTTGGTACGTTTCGCAGTAGCTTACACGGCCGGCTTGGCATGGCACAGAAGTACATATCTGGCTGAAAGCGGAGGAGCGAGGAGACCTCTGCAAGCGAGCATTTAAACACCCTGTCCGTCCACTGCAGCGCATGCGCACCGAACGTTTTTGGAAGAATGAGCTGAACTAAGTTACGTACACTGGATCCCGAGAAACGCTGCTACACAGCATGACCTCTGATTCCCCGGAAAAAGTAAGCCGCCAAAATACCAAGGCCAGGCTTCAAGTAGGAGAAGAGAAGGCGCACCGAAGGAATGCGATCTTGGTGTCTGGCTCCTTTGTACCACTGTGTGATCATGTGTGTCTGGTACTCCGCCTCTACCCACTTCGGTTCGCTCAAGTTCGCCGGCGGGCGGCCGTCAGCCTTCTTGTAAGTGGGAGGGAAAACGACTGGCGCCTCAACGAAACCCTGAATATGGCCATGACAAAGACACAAGGCCCGAAATCACTTCGAAACAGGCAGAAAGCCATGCAATTCGCAGGTTTCAGTTTGCCCGTGCATGCGACGGTTCGTGCAGCCCCTATGCCGATAAATACGCGTCGGCGAATCTATTTTTCGTAGGCCTCGATCGCGAAGTTCCCACGGCGGCATTACCGATGATGTACATGTTGCGGCACACATAGAAGCACAAGCTACTCATGACTATGCACACCATCTTGTAGATGCACATGTTCATTCATACGCTCACGTTTGTACCCGCGTATCAGCATTTTTACTTGAACAGACGAATACATATGCGTAGGCCACTGCCGATGCACACGGACAAGCACATACATGCACGGAGACAAAAATACTTATGTTCAATTTCCTGTGAAAAGAACACAGGCGTGTGCCACTGCTAGCTCAGGACACCAGGAAACAACAACAAAGAACTTGTTAGTCGTGGCGAAGTGCCAATACAGCCATTAGCCAATACCGCACACTCAAAACGCAGCAGAAATATCATCTCGAATAGCTAGCCAGGTCCCCTCCCTGCATTTCAAAAAGAGCTCTGTGTCTCTATATCTCCAATTTGATGTCGTCTTGTGGAGAAGGGAAGCCTTACAGCAGAACGCATATCGTCGCCGTTAGGCCCCACCCACTCATCAAAAGCGAATAAGCCTGTGGGGGATTGCTTAAGAAGAGAAACTGCATAACGGAAAAACAGCACATACTACAGAGGCAGGAAATGCCCCTCAGGTGTTATGTAATCCTTTGTTGTCACGAAAGACACGTTCCACTTCAAAATAAGGCGCTAATGCGCTAAACCAGGCGCTACGGGAGAAAAGGCAGCTTACCCGCCCGCTGAACGGTTACTCGCTGTGTCCTGAAATTGAAATCACCCATCCATAGCACATGATGAAACGCTTCCGCCCAACTCGACGCCCCTCCATAAAACTCTAGCAACCGCTGCTCCACAACAGCCCTAGCCTTACGGCGGTCCTGTTACACACAATGCGCACACGCAAACATACGTAGTCATGACTGAAGAGCACAAATTGCACGTGTCTGTCTGTGATGCTTTAAACGTCCAACAGGATGGTCACTTCTGCCACTGGTGCCGGCGTGCTGACGTCATGGAGAATCTTTGCATGTATTCTGAGACTTCCCTGCTGTTGAAGTCATTTTATGGATGCGCAGATCCTAAAAATGACTTCGACATCAGAAAAGCACCAAAATACATGCACAAAGGCTCTGCCTCGTGGCGAGATTCAAAGCTTAACAGCTAAGCAGGGCAGGACAAACCTCAGGGGATGTTGACGGCATATGACAGCCAATAAAACAAAATAATTGACCCCAAATCTTGAGACAGACGCTGACGCCCCCTTTACTCCCAGACAAGAAGCCTGAAAAAACGAACTGACGAACTTTTGCTCACGGTAGCCCCTAAACTGGTTGAGGTAGACGCAGTAACAGCAAGTGGAAGACTAGCAACTCTTACTGAGAAGGCTCAATCTGTAAAATACACGCGTATGCATATAAATATATTTTCTACATGAAAAAAGTATTCAGCGAGTGAAAAATGCGAGTCGAATTGCGACCATCTTCCGCTGCGTATCTGCTACTCCATTCAAGAGTGATTACATGTTGACTCACTCACGGACGCTGCCTTTGAGCTCACAAAGCTAACGGGCTTTCCTTCCCCCTCTAGATCTTCTCGCGCCCATGCCGCCAAGCCTGCAGCACAACACCAGTGCCTCTCACCCCACCGCACATCTACCGCTAAATACCTGCTTCGGAAAGCAATCACAGATATCAGCGTCTAGCAAGTGATGCGCTTGTGTATACAGCAGACGAATAACAACGCAAGGACGAATGAAGTCTTCCACTCTGGGAAGATGAGACGCCCACTGGTGCTCTTGAACTGCATCCACGCGCCGTCGCCCAATCCGGAAAGTTTATCCTCCGAAAACTTGATCCGCTTGAAGGATGTTCCATTTACAGTTGAGAGATAAACAGTGACGGTTTCAAAGATACTCTGACCTGCAGAGTAGTCAAGTTCAGCTCAACAAATTTCCAAGCAGAGATTAACACTGCGTTGCCGCTAAACTTCAGCGTCACTCATAGAAGCAAAGACCTCTCCCAATGTCGTCCACTAAAATGATCGGTCAAAAAAGGCGCGGCAGGCCGATTCCCTTGAACACTTTCCTTTGTGCATTTTAAATTACACGCTATTCCAGTAGGTGCCACTGTTGCATGAAGCATTTGACCCTTCTTTTACTCCACACATTTAACATGATCTTTATGGACAGGCAAACGCACCCAAAGTTTCTTGAAGCGAGACAACATACACATCGTAGCCCGGCAACAGCCAGTCCACCAACGGCTGGTCCTCCCCTTGCACGGCGGTGAGAAGCTTTGTGCTGGATCTCACAAGATCCCCTCTCTTGATGGTGCTCTTCCGAGCTAGAGACGGAGGATTGATGTGGACTTGAGGCGGCCCCGCAGAGTCGTTTGTTGGCTGTTGCCACCCATGTTTCTCCATCCCCTCCAAGTCGTACAATTTGTCGAATTCGCCGCCCATTTTTGCAATAACTTCCGCGGGAAGCTCATCTGGCAAGCACTCCGTTGCGCAAGAATTTGGGGATCCAGAGAGGGTGCAAGCTGAATAATTGGAGCAATCAGGGAGCCGCGGAACCCGCACTGCTGTTTGACTATTCGTAAGCACGCTGACTGGGAAATCCTGGTACTGACAATTCCTGCAAACGCACCTCACAAGTTTCGTGTTGGGCACATGCCTATTCGAGCGTATGCGAAAGTGAGCACGAACTGCGAGTACTTCTCTGTGAGTCTGCGAACTGTTTGTGAAGGTTAACGAAAAAGGTCTGATGCCTGATGTTTTGCTGCCTGCATGTAGCCTACCAGGTGCCGCAGAAGATTTTGAGTGGCTGTGCTCCCTGCAATGAAACATCGACATTTCTGGGGACAGCCGTAAGGCGCTTGCCAGGTGAGGCGTTGTTAAGCTGTCGCTGCGTCTTCAAGTGGAGACTGGAAGGCAGAAGCGGGCCTCCAGTTGGGTAAAGTGGACCGACTCGTGGCTTGTGGGCTGCACCGCCAGCTGCGATGCCACCACGGCTGCTGCTGCTGCTGAAGTGCCACTGGTGGGCCTCCCGCGAAGAGTCGCTGGGCTTAGCCGCTCGCAGGCTGCCATTTGGAGACAGCAGATGCCGGCTTGAAGGGGAAGCAGCAGCAGAGTGAGTCTGATGCAGAATAGGGGTACCCTCGTGCTGAGGCTTACATGGGGTGGAGGGCTGTGCCCGCAGCTCCACTGGCTTATCTGACACTGGGGCACTTTTCGGCTCCTTCACTCTGCTCTCTAGCAACTGGATGGAAGGAGCCGCCTGTATGGTTGACGGAAAAAACAAGGTGTTGCAGCAAGAAAGGGGCGATCGCGGTGATGAGGGGGGAGCCTGGAAGTGAGCACCAGGGCGGGCCCTCCTGGTGCGTGAGGCGTGAACTCTGCTGTCCTGTGTTGTATGGACAGTCATGCTATGCAGGCTTGCTGATGCCTCGGGGGATGGGAGGCCCTGTGGATGCTCATTCGTGCCCTCTGACGTCATACTTTCCCTCGAGCTGCTGGGCACGGGCTCCTGGCTGCCGCAAGGCTTCATCTCTGTAAGCAGCCCCGACGGGGATGCAAGATTCTTACCGTCTCCTCAAATGTGGATCTAGCCCTCAGTCTGCTGTGTCAGTGGAGAGAGATGCGGTGGAATGACGACAAAAAATTGCTGCGAACATGACCTCCTCGGACAAGGAGGTGCAGCTACACAGGAGGACACTCAGGCCTCAACACCGACGCTGACTGGAAGATTTTCCTATGATTCGCACTCCACATACAAGTCCATGTAGCTGTGAATACAGATATCTTGATCAAAACGCACGCGAAGCAGCTGGAGTGTTGCTCACTTGGGGGAGAAGCGGTGCAACCGAGTAACCACCCATGCTCAGAAATTCATGAGCACAGTCAGACAAAAAGCTCTAGTGTACCCGCAGCAAGAGCCCAGCTGGATGAATGCATGGCCGCAAAAAGAGACCACCATCCGAATCGGACGATTGGAAAAAGGAGAGAGAGTGCTGGCACAGATAGAAGACCATGCTTGCTCTCTGGCTACAGTGGCTATAGATTAATTGATGTAGAATGCTGCTGAGGATGAATGCGCTCAGTACACCTTAAGCGCTAATGAACTTGAGTAGCGCATAGAGTTGTCCTGAGCTGTATTACCTTCCGCATGAGACAAACTTTAGGTAAGCTGCCTGCAGATCCTCCACAGGGTGCAAATCCAAGCCCCATAAAACCAGTCCTCCAAAATGTCGGGAAAAAATGTACTTTTAACCCCGGGCTTGTAGACACCACGCTCCCGCGCCAAGTGGAATTCTGTGGTAAGGCGCGGATTTTAGCGGCCACAGCGAAAGCTGCTTCGGGGTAGTTTCTCAAAAGAAATATGCAAAAGTAAATTGTAAAGCAGAAGTAAACAGAGTCAGGCTGGAGTACGAAAAGCTGCCGGTCAGCTGATGGACATGCATGTCGGTTTCACTTCAACCGCATCGGTGCCACTTTTTGGTTAAAGGGCCCGGAAGGAGGAATTTACTTGTACATTTGACCTTCATACACAGTTCGCACATCACCGCAAAGTTTATTTTGAAAAAACGGAACCAACACCCCAATCAATGTACTCCATAGTGCTTCCAATGCGTGTGGCGTTGACCAGTCAGCTTGCCTTGGCAGGTCATTCACCTCGTAATAAGCCTTTCAGAAGCCAAGTTACATCAATACTGCATTTTAGAGAAGGAATTAAAATTTTCTGAGAGCTTGTGGATCTGCGACAAGATGGGGGGTTGGCGCATTATGTCAACGACCCCCATCGCTCTACTTCCACAGCAGCAAAGCACAAAGCATTAAGGCAGTTGCACATTGGCTACTCAGGTTTTGCTGATGTAGAGACCGGCGCCTGCGCGACGGCATCAGCTTGTGCACGCTCAAACATATTTATTGTGGGTCGTTCGAGTGATCCGCACAAAGTGGCCCACTTGAACAATTCTGGGGAAGTGCAAACGCTGTGGCGTCCTACAGAGCCCAAATAGTTAGTTGCCGTTGAGCACTGGAGCTCTCTCTCTTATCTGAGTATCGAAAATGCATATGTTACAATGTTGAAAAACCGTGGTGCCCCAACGCAGCCCGACAACTCTAGCCATGTCGACTCTCGGCGACTTGTACTTCATGGTTAGTAATGAGACACTAGTACGAGTGTACGAGTTTTTCCTTTCTGGCTACAGTAAATACGTACTCTTGGAATATACAGCTGGCGGACCTCGCAGCCCTTCACACTGCTGAAAACGACAACTGCCCATGCCAAATATTTCTTCGCTCCGTGGCCTCTCTAATGTGGAAGTCCGCCTTTAAACTCTAAAAGCTGTTACTTTGCATCATTCCTTTCTTATCCTTTTTTCTTGCCACCAGAGGAAGGCAGAGAACGGTGGTGATAAAAGCGTGACACTGCTCGAACCAACTGAACACGAGGGTAGATACAAATATGGGCGCACAGTCATAACGCGGTTTCCGGCATGCACTGAATAGATATTAGGTGCCCGTGCTTCTTGAGAACAGTACTATCTTAGTTACGTTTTACATTTGTTGTTTCCTCGTGGCGACATGAAAAATAGCTTGTCTAGCTTTACGTCCCCTTGCTTAAACTGAGGGAATCACTTGAAGAAGGGTTCAAGAGTTGAGACCGGAACGGAATTCCCTAGTTATATTCTTGCGGTAAAGAGAACGACATCAGGGCGTCTTTCGTCAGTTAAGGAGCCCTTGCTGTCTTAAAAGTTGCCTGAGTTGCTGCACCTTCTGCCGTGCCCCAGAAACCTCCTCCCCGTTTTCACCGTCTCTTTTCTCCGGTGGCTTACAGAGGGCAGAGGGGAATGCAGGTGCACTGCTTATGTCATCACCAACGACAGTGCTCGCAGTTGTAGAGGTGGTGGGGCTGCGGTTGAGCTCGGACCGCTTTAGCAGTGCCCGACACTCCAGCCCGGACGGAACTGAAGGAAGCGGCAGTGAGACAGATACGGAATCTGTGGTGCCGAATGGGCTCGCGTAGGCAGGAGAAGAAGGTATAGAAAGTATTGATATCTGCTGCTGCTTTTCCCGCTGTTTCTGCTGCAGCAGATGTTGTAACCGGTGTTCCAGTGGGGTTTGCTGTTCATGCGAAGTAAGTAACGGCTTATCACGGCCCTCCCTGGAATGCCCCAGGTTCTCTTTTATCAACTCACCTGCGGCCTCCTGACCCTCATTTGTGCATTGCGAAATTCCCCTACCGCATACACTGCCCAAAGATAGGCCGTTATTAGGGTCCGAACTAAGGGTGCGTTGCAGCTTCTCAAGATGCACGTACACCTTCCCTTGCAGACTATCTTGCAGTTGCTGTATCAGTTGCTGCTGTGCTTGCTGCTGCTCTTGAGCCCCAAATGTCTTCGGCTCTACTGCATCAACGGACAGTGCCTCCTCTAGGGCTGCTGATGCATTGTCCCGGTTATAGCATGCAGGCTGGGTTTCTTGGATCTCCACGTGTGCCGTATCTTCTCGAGTGGCTGAAACTGACTTGGCTCCTTTCTGAGTTGCTAATGTTACAGCTGCTGGTGTCCCTGGCCTGTCAAATATTGCTCTGCGCTGCCCCTCGTCCTGCGCTTCCCCTGGAGTTGCTTCGGTCCGCTGCTTATTTTCTTCTTCCTCGATGGCCTCCGACAGAAGTTTGAGCCAGTCTTCGCTGCGTGCACTGCAGCTCGGGTCGGCTTCTGCCTCGCGTTCAATGATGTCGACCCTCGCCGCTGTCCCTTCCTGCACCTCTCGGCACCCCCGCTGCTGATGTTGTCTCTCAGCAGCAGCACGCGCTGCCGCCTGCACATCGGCCGCTGTAAACGAGGTCTGGGTAAGTACAGGCGCTGTTGGTGAGCTTGCTGCTGGGGCGCTGACGAACACAGGCGGAGCCTGCAATACAAATGGCGGGCGCTGAGAAGCTCCTGATGCCACGGATTGTAGTGAAGCTGCCTGGTGCTGCTGTTGCAGCAGCTGCTGCTGCTGTTGCTGCACGTGGAGCAGCAGCTGATGCTGGTACCTCTCCAGTTCAGCAATACGCTGCTGAAACTTCAATACCAGCTGTTGATAATATGTTTTTTCCTGGCACAAAGTCTTTGCCTGGGTAGCCAAAGCCGACTTGAGCCGAGCTATAAGCTGCTGTTGCTGTGCTGCTTGCCTCAGCAGCTGCTGGTGTTCCTCAGCAGCAGCGTTGGTGTGACTGCCGTACGGCATTGGAGGGCCCGCCTGTATGCCCATCTCACTTGTCTGCAAATAAAGTTAAACGCCACAGGTAACCACACTAGCACGACCATGACCCAAAGAGCTGTTTACCTTCTTGCTATTTAGCTTCACACGATTACACTACCCAAGCTTCAGGATGTGTGCAAACTCAAAGCCAGCTACCGAGGTAGCCTCATACGCATTCAAAGTTTGCCTCTACACTGTAAGCATGCGCCACTAGTGGCTGGCTTTCAACGTAGTCGATGCGCTCCATGCTGCTGTCACTGCGTTGCCGCTCATGCGGCTGGGACTACTCTTTGTGTCCAGGTTATTGCTTATGTTTTCTGCCGCTTTGCATCACCTCCTTTTTGACTGTTTCCGGTGAATCTTGGCAAGTAGAAGCTTTGCAAGGCTGGTCTTCTTGTGCTGTGGTGCTAACTGTCTCCTGCGCTGCTTGCGGCGCCCCTGTGTTTTGTTCTCGATCCAAGGCCTCCAGAATCGCAGCAGACTGGGAAGCCTCAAAAGCCCTCTGCAGCTGTTCCTCCTTTTGTTGCCGTTGCAGTTCCTGCAGCTCCTTGACGTGGTACTCCAGAGAGGCCGCTTTCTCTTTGTGATCCTGTAGGCACTGCTTTAGCAGCTGCATCACTTCAAGTGTTTCTCTTAGTTGTTCTTCCGCCTCCAAGCGAGCTTGTTGTTCAACAGCAAGAGTTCTTCTCAAATCCTGGGCAATCGTAATAAGCAACCATGCAACGAATCCAGAAAATGAGGACCTTAGCTTTGCCTTGTTCTACACTGTAGATCCTGAGCCTTAAACCTCTTGGATACAAATACACGGCTCCCTACTCCGCTGGCGGTCGCTGCAACCACTGAGAGTTAAGAATGTCTAGCCTTACAGTGTTTGCTTCCTCGTGGAGCTTATCTCTGGATTTCTCATGTTCTGCCTGAGCTGCGGAGGCCTGCTGCTGCTGTGCTGCACTCAGAGTTTGCAGCATCTGCCTCAGGTTGTTGTTTTCTTGTTGCAGTCTCGCCTCACTTTGCTGTAGTTCTAGAAGCCGCTGTTCATCTGCTTGCTGAGTAGCGCGGTTGTCGGTTACGCGCTGCCGTAGCTGCTGCAATTGCCACTGCATCTGCTCCAGCTCTCTGTTTTGCTGCAGCACATGTTCGAGAGCTGTTGTCTGTTCGCCGCGGGGCGATACTGCAGCATCCTTCACTGGCACTCCCCGCTTCGTTCCTAGCGCATGCAACCGGAGGAGGTTGAAGGCCAACTGCTGAGCTCCAAGCCCTGTTTGCTTCTGCTGCTCCAACAAATTCAAGTTCTCATCCGCAAGATTCTTCAGCTCCGTGTGCAGCCTCTGAAGGCACGGAAGAGAAAACAACACACAGTGGCAACGTTGGCTGTGGCAAGATCGGGACACTTATGGATAACAGCTGCTTTCGGAAGTTCTGGGTCTGTCAACAGACTGCTCACGTCAATGTGCTGCTCGGTCTCTTCATGGAGAGTGTGCTGCAAGTCTCTGAAGTGGCGCAGCTTCCGCAGCTCCTTAGCCTGTTTTCTCAGTTGCTCCTTGAGCCTAAATAGAGCAAAGAGAGACGCAGAAACAACAGCAGCGAAGGTAGCCCTGCTGCGTAGGAAGAGACCGCAGGCCGGCAAAGGAAAACGTTGAGGCCGCCAGCGGGGATTACACATCCCTGGATAAAGGAGAGGAACTCACTCCTCGTTTTTAAGTGTTTCGTCTGCAAATCGAACACGACTTGCACGGCGGCGCGATGAGGTCGAGCCATCTTGTGGGCTCACTATTTGAGCTTTTTCGGCCAATTGCTGCTGCTCCTGTTGCTGCAGAACGAGCTGCTGCAGCTTCAGAATAGGCTGCTCCGGTTGTAGCGGGAGAATCTGTTGCGTTTCTTGCAGCTGCGGTAGCGTCTGTATATTTGCTTGCTGTTGTACCAGCTTCAGCCTCAGCTGTTGCTGCAGCTTGTGCTGGAGCGTTCGCTGGCTCGATGCCCCGACAATTTCCTCTTTTCCACTGTTTTTCTTCCCGTCTAACCGGACGTGAGGATACAATCCATTTTCCTCAAGAGTCCTCACTGTTTCTAATGCTTTTGATGTTCCAGCCGACGAGACCGCCCGTATAGCTGCTAGTTGTGGTGCTGCTGCAATGGGTGACAGTGATGGATGGTACATCTTGCTGCCTCTCGCTGGAGGCGGAATAGGCAAAGCCCGTCGTTGAGCCACATTGGCGCTGCCGCAACTCAGGCGAATTTTAGCTTCGTCATAACTTATCAGGTCTTCTGGGTTTACAGCTGAAGAAATGATCCTTTTAGCCGCAGCTGCTGCTATATTTTCCTCGTGAAGTCCCTGTAGCTCGTGGATGGCTTTCTGATCTTGGGGAATACGAGGGGAATCCTCTGGTGGGGAGAGTTCAGCCGCAGCCTTTTCCTTTTCTGCTGCAGCTGCCGCCGCTACAGCGTGTGCTTTAAGCGCTGCAGTTGCTGCTGCTGCTGCACGTGTAGCCTCCAGTGCGGCAGCTTCAGCTGTAGTGGCTGCTGCTGCTGCTGCCTTCGCAGCAGCGGCTGCCTCTGCTGCTGCCTTTGCTTCCACTGCAGAAGCTGCCGTTGCATCTGCAGAACTGTCCTCATCTTTCCTTCCCTCTGTCTCAGATGATTCAGCAAGAGCCTGCGGCTGCTCTTCCCTTTCTGCCGAGGCTGGCAAGGAATCGCCTGTATTTTCAACCGCTGCGAGGTCCAACGAGGGCGAGTCTTCTGTATTCCTGCAGCCCTCACAACCACGACTTGATCCTGCTGCTTCTGAGTCTGCATCCTTGCTGGAAGATACTGCTGATTTTGGCTCAGTATCGGCTTCATTCTTGTCGGGAGCGGATGCTGCCGTCCCTGTTCCCTGCTTGGCTGAGGGTGGAGAGTCTAGGCACTCTTGCGCGTTTTGCGCCGCTGCTGTGGATTCTTCGCATACCAAAGAAGATGGGTTGTCAATGATCTCTTTGTCTTGAGTTGCTTCTACCACCGGAGCTGCCTCTGGCTGCTTTTGGGAGTCCTCCCCTGTGGCATTTTGTTCATATTGTGCAGCCGACGGTGCCTCTTGTGATGGTTGGGGTGCCCACTGCCGATAATCTGGCGGAATGTTGCTGCTACATGAATCAGCGCTGCTGTCGAAGCTGTTGAACGGCATTTTCTGTCTTTCAGTTGCCATTTCTGTGGCCTCCATAAGCAGCAGCTGGTGCAGCCTGGCCCTGTGCGTTAGTAGGCCGTAGACCAGGTCTGTGTCTTCCCGCGGAAGCTGTCTTCCGCCGACGCAGCTATCAGATGCTGGTAGTGATTCTCCTTTCTCGATGTGGGGAAATAGGTTCGCTCCCCAATTCGGAATGCTCCTCTCTACCTGCTGCTTCTGTTGTACTTGCGCTGTGCCAAACTTCAGCGGTTGCAGCATCCTCACAGACAATGCGCGCAGTGCTTCCAAAGTGAGCTGGTCGCTGCCGACCTCTTTCTGGCTTCCCCTTTCCGGGCTCGTTGCCACTTTGCCCTGGGAGGAACAGGGCTGTGGCTGCTGAAGTGGCTCTTCTTCTTTTTGCCCATCCGTTGGCGGCGTTTCCTCTTCGGTTTCCTTTTCTGCTATCCCAGCTGTAACCTCATCTGCTTCGTTGTTTTGTCTTTCCTCCTCAACGCAACATTGTGTTGCTTTGTTTACGACTGACAACGCTTCCTGTATTTCTGGATTTGCACCAAGTGTCCCTTCATCTTCCGTAAAGTCGGATGCCAGAATGCCCTCCTCTTCCTCTTCAGCTGCCTCTACTGCTGCTGCTTCCTCTGCTGCTTCTGCTTCTCCTTCTATTTCATCCTCATCTGCTGCTGCATGTGCTGCAACGTCTTCCTCATCTGCTTCTGTAACTTCTGTTGCTTCAGGTTCCTGTGGCTCTTCCATTACTTCTTCGTTTTGTTCAGTGGCTTGTAAACTCTCCCCCTCGGTCATAGCCCACTTGCTTTCCTCATACCCGCATGCAGCTTCTTCTTCTGCTGCGCAGTCATCGTCACTTTGGGGCGAAGCTCCCAATGGCTCCTCCAATTCTTCTATCTCTTCTCCATTTGCTTCTTCAATGGGCGACAAGACCTGCTGCTCCTTGGTAGCCTCGGAGTCGGATGAACCAAGCAATTCTTCCAAAACCTCTCTGTTCTCCTCTTCAGTCCCTTGGGCCTGCGCTTCCTCTTCCACGACCGCTAACTCTTCTTTTTGAGCAGCGTCTGCTCCTGAGGCATCCTCCGAGGCTTCTGCAATCCCTGTTGCCGCTTCAGCTTTCACATCTGCTGCCTCTTCAGCTTCCTCTTGTGTCTCTGCTTCAACAGAGACCGCCATGCCTGCTTCTGCGTGCCCATGATGTTCCTCCTCAACTTCCTCTTTTGGAAGTTGAAGCTTTGCCTTGGCCGCAGACTTGCGTCTGACGGAAAGAAAGGCCTCCTTCTGGAACTCCAAGAGATCTTGGGTTAAGGCCTCCCTCAGGCCTTCATCCAGTTGCTCTCGGAGATCCCGTAGACGCGGCTGCGCAGTTTCAAGTCCTTCGTTTACTTCGGAAATAAGTGGAAATCGGTTTGCAATTTCTATCAAGCGCTGACGCCGAGGAACTGACGGGTCCACGGGCAACTCCGAGCTGTAGGCCGGCGGACCACTGTCTGCGAGCCAGCTAGCTTCCTGTCTGGACATGCCTTCAAATTTCTGCTGCTGCTTATGCAACTTGGAGTGTTGGTGGTGCCGCCTGCTGACGCTGCTGGTGATGCTGGAGTCCCGGAGTGAGGGAGAGTTGACGTCCGTAGCGGCCGTGGAGGCCGAGGCGGGGAAGGGATTGGTAGCGTCAGTCCACGGCTGGGAGTAAGCTCCAGTTTCATCATGTTCTCCTAGCTGTGCAGATTCTCGGCGGTTGTCATAGCCAGGAAACTGTTGAGACGAGGGCTCCTGTGAGAACTCCTCATCCACCTCGGGACGCCCGAAGCGAGGTGAGGCCACAGGGCTTACGTGGTCATAACGTCCAGCCGCTTGCGCTGACTCTTCGTCTGTGTATTCGAAATCAAAGCCCTGATATTGGTCACTCCGGTAACTCTGGCGTCGGCTGTGGCGTCCAGGCACGCCATTTGGGCGACGGCGGTGGTGGCGCCGTTCATGCTGCTTCTGGCGCTGCTGCCGTTCATACTCATCTCCGTATGCTACCTCAGAAGGATTTTCTAAAAGTGAAAATTAAAAGCAGCAGAGGCAGGGGCAGCAGCGGCAGAAGGTGGATCATCCTCTTCATCTGCACTATCTATTGTAAGGGTCTTCTGCAGCTGCTGTAGACACGTCCACTTGGGTTTCTGCGGCTTTCTACTGCTGAGGTATCTCATGTTGCGGTGCCACATGTGCTGCTCATGCATACTTGGTGAGGGCTCATCCAACGCCTCCTCCTGCTGCTCCCAGCGCTGTCGCTGTGTGTGGCGAGGGCGCTCCTGCAGCTGCCGCTCCCAGCGGGTGTGAGGGGACTGTTGCGAGTAAATCATGGAGCCCGGCCCTTGCTGCTCCCCAGCCTCAGGATTGGTAGGCTCCGGGGCATGTAGAGCACTCTGTAGGCTGCCCTTGAGACCAGACAAAAAATCAATCATAGACTCGCGATTCACCCTCTCGTCTTCATTGTGGCGAGGGTGACGTTTGTCACTTCGCCTACGGCCCTCCCGTCTTCTCTCGAGGGGCTGAGCGTCCCAAGGCAGATCCATTACAAATCACAACTATGCCGTTTGTACACGTGGTGTCCCCAGGCCACGACCACAGCAGCACGACGGCAAAGTGCAGTCAAAGGGTCAGAGCGCTTGTTCCGCTACTAGGGGAAATTGATGCTGCAAAAGAATTACAAGGCTGCCCAATTTTCGGGAAGCTCATGAATAGGCGATAACAGGCGATTTCCCGCGGTTGTGTGAAGGGGCCTCCAAAGGTCTTGACAGCCAGAGGACTAGATGGCGGCACTCTCGGGACAGCTGCGGATTAATAATCAATGAAGAGAAAATGGCTCTACTCTTGCTTTAATGCCAAGCAAATACTACAGATGCCGGTGTGCATGTTGCCAAAGCCCTTCTAGCGGATCGCCGGAAGAGGGTGATGCTTCACACGTGTCTCACATGGTAAGCTGCGCCAACCAAACTTAGATCCGGTCTTCTTTAAACGAAAAAATGAGCAAGTAAAAATGATCCAATAAAGTGTAGAAAGAGGAGTCATGGCATGCTGGGCAAATCAAGCCGCTGAGCAATGAGCCAGTGAAGGCAGCCGTCACTGCAAGTGGCTGCTTGCGAACTTGCAAGCAAGCAATCACGGGTTATGCCGCAGACCTTTGCATAGCTTGTAACTTTGCTTCATTAAATAACAGATAATAACAAGTCAGAGGATTCCGTTGTCGAGTTCTCCACCTCATTCCGAAGCATCTCATGCGCTCGCGTCCAGACAGTGAAATTTACCTCGCTGGCCCGCTTTCGCATTAGCCCCATGTCTCACGTGTGCTCCGTCCAATTATTCTTTTGCTAGTAAGTGGCTTCTACAAAATTTTGTTAAATCGAGAAGACCAATTAGTAAGAAAAGTAAACCATGGGTTTTTCAGCTCCCGCTGCCCCTTCGTGGTCGGCGGAACCCCCTGAAACGCTCTCCGGCGACGTGCTACTTGTCAACAAACACTTTGCGGCAATGATTGCTTCCAGTGTGTAGTTGGAAAACATTTAAAATACAAAATATACTTTTAATATTCACGTTGTTTTAGAATTCGAAAATATGCATCAATCCTGAATGGTTTCAGGCTGCTACAGACGGTGCAGCCTCATCTGCCGCCATGCACTGGCAGGCTGCACTTGCGCTCCGGAGAAGAAACTGGGCCAAGATCCCATGTCTTTCAATGTTTCTCACGAACTACAAATTTCTTTGAAGCCAAATATCTGTGAAGAGCAAAGTGAGTTCTCAGGGAGCCTGCAAGTTGCCGTTTCTGAGCGGGAGCACAGGTGTGCTGTGCGGACCACCGGTCGGGAATCCACAGACTCAATGACTGCACAATATACAATCAAGAAGTCATTTCAAAAGCGAAATTCAGCCTAATCGTTTTTTAGTTTATATGTCAATTTTATTTCGAAAAAAACATGAAGAACGGTCGCTGGGATACTGCTCAGAAGAAACACGATCAGCGGAGGTCCCGCATTTTCAAGTAACTGCATTATACTTTTGCCTCTATGCAATATCAGAGTACCTGTATATATCTGAATGGATGATGTAACGTTACATCTCATTACTTTGGAGCAGTACTTGAGCATGGTTCGCGATCTAGATATGTAGATACACTTTCTTTCAGTGGTTTCCAGGTGTTGAGCTGTACATGTTACCACACAAGCATTAAACTATTACCTTCGCAGCATAACACTCTGTTCACGTTCTGTACGTCGGCCTTTCCATTCCGGAAGAGGTCGAATTTGGGAGAGCCTCCACTCATATGAAAGTGTATTTGCTCCCAACAATAAGAGTCGTTGCAGGCCTTCCCACCGGCAGAAGAAGGCGTACTTTGTAAATGATACCAACTTTGATGCATTAGTATTCTGTATTACTTGAGAGTAGAATGAGTTTTGAGCATTGCTTCGTGACGGTAATTCAAAACATGGTTGCTCGAGCCGTCATGCAGTGTAACCTGCCTGTATTTCACTGCATGCCTTTTCTTAAGTTGCATATCTAACTGCAGAATGAGGCAGAAGAGACACAGTATCAGCCTGCGTCTTCGCAGTTTCCTGTTTTTAAACTTCGTGCAATCCCCAGTCACCATACACTCCAGCCACCTCACTTTTGTCTGATGTTTCCCCTTTCTTGTGACGACAAACGATCTAGGAGTGCACTTCATTCAAACTTTTGGAATCAATTTCATCAGGTGCTTAACTTCCCTTATCTTCGGCAAGTACAACGTTGGTCAAGCCCATTACTTTGAAGCCAAAACACTGGCTCATTTGACATTAACTTTGGCTTTTCGACCATAACGCCTTTGTGTTGCAAATAAAGGTGCGGTGCAGCTACACGTACCGCGTGCATTCGGCCACATTCTGCCTTCCTTAAATCGACTTAAGGCTGTCAAAGAGGGGTAGAATTTCTCGATGGTCTGTCTCCAAATACATTACTTGCACGGGCGATGTGGCGCTCCATCTTAAGTCCCCATTAGTTACAAAAACTGCACAAACCGAAGCGCTGTGAAGCGATCTATTTTAAATGAACCTTCCGTGCTCTGGCTAGAACCAAGATAAAGCCATCAGAAAATGCAGACGTAAGAAATCAATTTCTGGGTGAAATTAACCATGTGTGTCGACCCTGTGCAAAAGTGCGCCGTCGCCATACGCTCTTTTGGTGTCTGGCTTTTCCTGTTTCATCATGCGTCTGCTTACTGAAGCTCTTTCGGTCTAACTAAGATGATTGTGTTGACGCAATGAGTCCCTACAGGGGTGTCATAGCGAAGAATCTACTGCGGCGTTCCGCTAGAGCATAACTTGGCGGTGTTGTGCCCAGGCCGAATTCGTGGCGGCGCGCAAAGTGTTCTCACTGGAAAAAATCCAGATCGCGATAGATTTGGGACTGCGTGGCAGCAGCTGGTGCAGTGCCGACTGCAATGCTTAGTGGAGCGCAGAGTGAGGACAAACACCATAATCGCTTGCTGTTTAGAATGCACTGCTTTATCGTACGGTTTCTCATGCCTGCATAATTACGTCTGTTAAGCAAGATACGCATTCCCGATTTCTACCAAGACTAATCGGGACCCAGAGAGCTACACTAATTCAGCATCATGAGCGTGAGTGCAAAGGACACTCAAACCGAACGCATGCACTACGGAATTTGAAATGAATTCAATTTTTCCTTTCATCTTATTTGGAGAATGAATTACGTTCAATTTTCAGAGGTTACTGAAGTCGCGCCGCTGCCAGTTTAAACGCTGCAATGCCTACTGAATAATAAGAAAGCTTGAATAGAGGTTCTTTCCAGCGTTACCCGTAGCAGATACGAAGGACATTAACAGCTCGTCCATCTACAGTCGCGCTCTTTCTTTTTCATTTACGGTCTTTCCCGTAGCTGCTGACCGCTGACCAAAAAGGCATTGGCACCTCCGCCTAGCTACGTCAGTTTATTTGTGCTGGGACTTCAGCCTAATAACTACTTATGTTGCAGAAGCAAGGAACAATGACCTCAATAGTACTAGATCGTTTTCTAATCCATACATTAAATTTTATACAATGAGTTTTCATTGCTTCTTGAGGATGAATGAGTATTGTGATGGCTTGGGCGTAGCGCATAGAAGCAAACTCCCGTTTAAGTACTGGATTAGCCCATAAGTTCTGCCGCTGTGAGCTTGAGACCCTTCTCCCAAGTGACCGAGGGCATCCTTAACTTGAATTAGTGTGTATTTCTGGCTCGCAGCAATATTGAGAAAGTAACCCGAAAACATCCACAATTGACAGAAGTTATAATGACTATTCCAATTGCCAATAACAAACGTACTTTCTCGATTTAATAGACAACCCTTTTGTTTTATTGAACGCGTGCAGACGGAGCTCGAGCGGAGATGCCTAAACCTAGTTCACGGCGAGTGTCACACTAATGTGTTATTAGCCAGGCTCATCGAGTCTTTGTCACATCTGAAAGAAAATTGAAGCCGCCCTCACACTTGAGGTCTCAGTGTCATGCTTGCTGAAGCACAGGCAATACCGCTTGAGCATTGAGCTCTAAGTCAGTAAATTCTGGGGAAGTGTCTAGATGGAAGTGGGAGCTGAACGTATCAGAATCAGAAAGGAAATCAAAGTGACAAAACTGACCTTTGGACTGGCTCCAATAGACATCAATGGAGCAAGAAAAGATTTAATGAAGCAGCAACCTAACCTACTTACACTAGGAACAAAACGGCGAAAATAACAAGTGACCAACAACAACGGTGCATGGCTTGAAACAACAGTTAAGTAACATGCTGATTTACTTCAGGGAGAAAGCTGTCCATTGGAAATCCTGCAATTTTGTACCCTGGCGCCGAGATGCCGCCTTGTGCAGCTAAGCCCACATCGGGAGTTGAGGAGCTAGTGCGCGCCAGCACTTCAGCAAGCATACAAAAAATAATTCCTGGGCCAAATTAATGACAGGCATTTTGTAAAGTTGATCTAATTCGACGAAAGCTAACCAATCTAGCTGCCCGCAGGCCCCGCCATTCAAGAATAGGGATCCATGATATGACCGTGTGAGGTTTGCTGCGAGAACTCTCACTACCCAGTAAGCCGATGACGGAAAATTCTGTACCATTCAAACAAATTACATGAAATGCATGGGTAGCGACTACGCGCTAGCAATGTTGAAGCGGGCCTCGCGTGGTGCTGCTGCATTCGGCCCAAGCCGGGAGCGCAGGGAGCGCTGCGGGGGGCCAGTTGCTCGGCAGCCAACTGGAAATTCGAATGCACATTTTAAAGTTAATTTACATCACAATTTCAATTTTAAGTCATGGAAAGAAGAATGCCAACAAACCCAAGCCAAAGTTCACCAGAGTAAGCTTCCTAATTCGGTCAGGCTTCTGGACTGTGCAGCGAAATTCGCTAGTCGGCGGTGGTCAGCCCGTCGGTCTCGGCAGCAGTCAATTCCTCCGCCAATTCTTTCCAAACTTTCGCTTTTATTTCGATTTCCGTCTTTTTGCTTTCTGGAAAATAAGAATAAATATAGCATCTGGAACTGTATGCTTTCATTGCGCGTGACTGAAAGCCGATTCGCGCACGCGGCGAGCCCGGCAGCATCGACCACGGCGCCTCCCTGTCCTTCGTGTAGCCGTTAATTTGCCAAAATTTCCCTGCAAAAATGTATTTCACTTACGTAGTAAGACCAGGAGAGGCACCTGAGGGCCGCGGACCTCAGTTTGAGCCCTTCTGGAGCTTCATCGTCAACTACAGCCTTCGCCTGGGGGTCTTCTTGCTGCTGGGGGCCTATGCATGCCTCCTCATGACGGTTTCGGCTGGAAACAACGATCCTCTGGCGCTTCTAAACGTCCTTAGGGCCGCTCCTGAGTCTGCTGGTGAGTCACACATGACCGAACAAGGGTCTCAAGTACCTCACGGCACAGTGGGCTGTGGCCCCAAACAGTGCTCTATAAACTTCTAATCCGCATCACTACAATTCGGATTTTTAATTTTAATACGCATTTACCAAGTGTTTCTTTTCTCAGGCAAATGCCCCCTTTGGGCGGCGCAGTTGGGCTGTGGCCTGCTGATACTCGGGCATCTCACCATGTTGGCTTTCCAATCTCTGACTGACGACGACAGCAGGTGCGCCTTTCCCGGTTCCCCATCTCCTAACAGAATTTTACTTACTGCTGCGACAACATATTGACTGAGACTTTCAGATGGGCTTTTAGACATCTACTAATCGGGCATGATTGCAATTGCTAAATTTGTTTGGGATTCAGCATCAAACAATCCAGGGGATATCGCACAGGGAGCAAATTTCTGCAGCAGGCCTCTTCGTTCGGCGTTGTTGCCTCAACATTGACTCTTCTTGTCGTTTACTCCGCTAACTACTACTTCGACGATCCCTGGATGAACAAAAATATAGGCAGCGGGTCTTCCTGGCTCATTTTTTTCACTTCGCGCCTTTGTGACGCCTTTTCCATGTTTTTCTACGCGGGGTACGTGTAAACTCTATTTCTGGCTTGTGGAACTTACAGACTCTTATAGAGTGACCACTCGAGGCTCAGAGTGCCGCCAGCTTGTGCCGATCTCCAGCTAGTTGCATCTGCGGTTTGATTAAATGCTGAAAATTTGCACTGCCTCGCCTTTTCCTTGTGTCTGACGCAGATCTATATTTTACCTTGAGGCGTACCACTCGGAGGGCGCTGGAGAGGCTTGGGGATGGCTTGGTGCCTTCTGCTTCCACTTGACAGCTTTCGCCGGTGAGTCTAGTTAGACAGAGTGCTCATCATATTCCATTCTGCCTGATCCTTTTACGTTTGTTAGAGTATAACTTATCGGTGCCCCTGTCTTGCCTGTGTGCTTGCGTGTGTGCTTCTGCTGCTGCAGAGCTCGCTGCTCTCGCCACATGGGGCAATTCGTCGTTTCCTGTTTGGGACGCCGTCTACACGGTGATGCTTGGGGTGTCCCTCTGTGTAATGTTCTTGTGGGCTATTTTCTTTGAGCCTGTGAGCCATCGGTTCGATGTCCGTCTCACTCAGTCGGCCATGAGAAACGAATATTACAAGTCCCGAAATGCCATGGCCTACTATGGACCCGCCGTGGTGAATGCAGACGGCGAAATAGACATTGCTGCAGCGGCGCAGCAGGCGCAGGCTTGCCTCAACTGCTGCTCCTGAAGGTTGATGATATTATCGTTGGGCTGCTAATCCCCGCAAGCCCGAGTGACCCTAGCAACGTCCCAAGCTGAGCTGCTGTGACACTTTGACTTACAGCTTCAGCCGATTAGGGATGAATTAGTTTGCGGGTGGCTCGAGGAACCGTTTTTTTGCGGTTCTGGTTTTAGACTCATTATTTTGGCTCTACACTGGCGTCTTCCATCGCGTACTGACCACGCCAACTAGACATACAGAAAGAGATAGCACGCCCTGCAGCGAAGGACTGCATAAACTTGAATTGTTAACGTAATACAGCGTACGCTCACTGCTTTTAATAGCAATTCGCTAGTGTTCTTGCGGGTTTGAAAGACCCGAAGGGAATACCAGCGCAGAAGACATCCACCATCCCAAGCCATCAGCAACAAATGCTGCTCACTATTCAGTCGATGTAGAGTAATGAGACTAGGAATAGATTGGCTCGCACAATCGCACAAAAGCAAAGTAGCAAATGAGACGAAAGCAGTGGGTGGCAGAATAGTCAAAATGAAAGTGGTTTGTCTTTTGGCTCTTCGCGGCGGCTCATTTTCATGAGGAGATCTTGGGCTGGCTTGGTGTTAGCCAGATGGCATTCAGCCAATTCCGTGCTGAATCTGAAGCGCAGATCTTTCATTAAGGCGTCGCTGCTGTACGTAGCGTCCACGCCGAAACTGGCTAATCGCTGCTGCATCTGCTGGTCGCGCTGCTGGCGCTGCTGCTCTCCGCATTGAGTATAGGACTGAGAAGAGGCAGTGGGTTGGTGAAGCCTTGAAGGATCCTTTTCTGCTGCAGGCTTTAGCTTGTCTGCGACTGCGAGCAACCGCTGTCGCATCAACTCCTCCTGCAGCTTTTGCTCCTGCCTCTCCAACTGTATAACCAGCGCCCGTAATCTGTGCTGCTCCTGGCGCCTCGCAACTCGGGCGGCTTTCAAAAGTTTTATTTGTGGTGTTTCTGCAGCCAATGCTGCTTGTTGCTTTGCTGCCTTTCTCTCCTGGAGCTGCTTCGACTCCAGCAGCTTGCGTTGACGGAATTCCTCAATGCATATTTTATCTTTTTCTCTTCTCGACCTTTCCCGAATAGCATTTTTCAGCTGCCTCGCCACCTCCGCTTCCTTGGCAGCTTTTTCAGCTGCTGCTAGCCTGCTCCTTTCCTCCTCTTTTCTCTTTTTGTGCTGTTCAAGCTGCTTAGACAGTTTAAGGCCCCTTTCCCTCAACTTTTGAGCAACCCTGTTCCTTTCTATCGTATCCCTACATCTAGATGTTAGGGCGTTCAGTCCCTGAATCACTAGTGACAACTCCTGCTGTCGTGCTGATGTCCACACCCTCACGCATGTGACCTGCCGCTGGTTGGCGAGGCTCAGCTGCTGCTGTGCATTCAATATCGCCTTCAGGTCCTTCTCTGCAGCGGTCGGAAATGCCAGCTGCAGTCGATTGCACAGACATGCCAACTGCGCCTCGTCGCCATCTCGTTCGGCTAGAGCAACAGAGGACAGCCAACGCACAGTAAAGAGCACTTCAGCGACAGCGTCTCTTTCAGCAGTAGATGCGATAGTACCTGTAGCGCAGCCTCCACTTCCCTCCTCAGGCGCTGCTGTCAACTCTGCCGCAGTGTGCCAATCATCTGTGCATACTTCTTTGGCATCAAAGTCGATGTCCTTCTCCTCATTTTGGATAAGCTTAGGGCTTGTCCCCTCTGCACCTGCTGGGGTCTGGAGGGAGAATTTGCCGCAGCTGCCGTATTGACTCTTCACCTCCGCCTCTGTGACGATGGATTCCTCCAACCAGCTCTCAAGTTTGCTCTTGCGGTTGTGGTGTTGCTGCTGCATCATCGATCTGTGGACAATCCCCGAAGCTGCCTTGTAGAGAGCCTTTTTGTGCAGCAGAATTTGCCGCTGACACTCCTCGAGCTCCTGCGCGTGTTTCTGCTCCAGCTGCAGCAATCGCAACCCGTATTCTTCTAGCAGCTGTTGCCATGGTGCATCAGCAGGGGCTTGCCTCTGTCTCACTGTCGCTGTTGAGCTGCTTTTTGGCAAAGCCGTTATTTCTTCATGTGAACTGTTGGCAACTTTAGGCTCTTTCTTGTTCATTGCCCTGCTTGTGCTACTGCGCCTACTGGCAAACTCCAGCTCGTCCGCTGCTGCTGCTGCACGAACCTCCGGGGCTTCTCCCCGAAAGATCGCATCCTCTGTGTCTGTTAGACTTTGTGGATCCCCCTGCTGCTGCTGTTGCTGACGCTGCAGCCCCAACGGGGTTACACACGTTTGTGGGAGAAGTTGGAGTTCTCTCAAAGTCGAAGTAGCAGCTGCCGCCTCTGTTGCTGCGGCCTTCCAGCTCCTTTCCAGTGATATCGCCTCTTCCTTTAGAGTTGCAGCCACTGACTGGAAGATACAGCCAGCCATAAGCAACAGCTGCCGGTGATCTTCCTGTGTGGGTTCAGTTTGCGGCGGTAGCTCTTTTTCTGTCTCCGATTCAATTAAGGACCCCTCATGTGCTGACAAATTCGCAGCAGCGGCAGTTGCAACTGTATCTTTGATAGATGTACAGTTGCTTCTGGCAGCCAAGTTCAACTGTTTGAGTGAATGCAGCACGAATGAAATACGATGCAGCGTAGCGGCGAAACGCCCAAAAGGGCGACCGGCAGCCAGCGTTTTGGAAGTCGCGCTGCCACCTGCTGCGTCAGCTCGAGACTTGACGTTCGAAGACTGTAAGTCGCCAGGTGTAACCACATCAGCAGCTGCTGCGTTAGTTGCGCCGTGAGTGGCTGTTGCCCCCTCCGTCCCAATTTGCTTTGCAGTACTTGTGTACTCTTCAGCGTCGTCTGCGATGCAACTCACAGCTTGCAGAGCTTCAGAAGACAAGACTTGTTGCAGAGAAAATGTCAGAGCTTGTTCTTGCCTCCGCAGCTTGCTGTTAGTCTCACTCCACTGCCAGCGTAACGCAAGAGATTGCTGCTGCTGCTGCTGCTGCTGGGATCGCCGCACCAGAATGTCCCCCATAGCGGCTGCAGCGCGGTGCTTCTGTTGTTGTCTTTCCAGCAAGGCGCGCATCCTCAAGAAGCAGACATGCAAATGGCTCTACAATTAGCACATTCCAGTTTCTTTCCAACCCGTGCATACCAAAGAACAAATTACTCTTCGGCTGCCCAGCACAACACATCCTCCGTAGCTACCATCGACCAGCTGCCGCTTGAAGACAGACTAATGTTTCGTTCTACCATGGCCTCTCACGTGAGTAGTGCGCGGGTTTCTATTTTCAATGGAGCAGCATCATCGGAACACTCGATTTGTTTCCGCTCAAGGCGTGAATTGGACACGGGCGGCAAGGCCAAGTTAACTGTTATGTGCGCTTGTTCACGGGAAAGAAATTGATGTGTGACCGGAAAGTGGAAGTAAATATTTCAATTGTCAAGCTGGGCGCCTCTACTATCTCATGGGTAGATGCTATGTGCAGAAAGCGCGCAAGAGCTTGCTGTCTTCGTGAGCTACAAAAGCAGCACATAAGACGTGATTCATTTCTCTACCTAGATCTGTACCGTTTAGGTTGAAATCCATATAAACGAAGTGCTAGATCAGTGGTGGTCTCAAACAGCAGTTTCTTGCGTCGAACTGTGCGTGTCGCGTGCATGTATCATGCACTCGCAGGAAAAGAAAAGCCTTGCATTTCAGTAATATAAGGGTACGGCATTGAAACTGTACAGTTATAGCTGATATGCATCCACATCATGTCGAATTTTGCTGAAAACGAACGCATGCACATCGATACCGATGCGGGGCCCCCAAGCCGGAAGGTCTCACGGCAGAAGGCGAGAGAGCGTAAAGTAAAATTAATTATGTGAAAAAAGTTTTATTGTATGCATGCAATACATGTTTTTTCACAAGTCTGGGGATGCTCACCTCTCCAGAGAATTGTGCTTCCACCAGTCAGCCAGGTGAACGCAGTATTGTAGGAGACTTCCTCTAGAATTTCTCGAGTGGAGGCGCCGTCATACTCTTCACATCTTGTTTCCTTGTTTTCTTTGGACTACAGAAACATACGGGCAACATTTCAGCAGCCCTACTGAACGCAAAGTCTCTGCAGTTTTTAGTGGAATGCCCGGCGTTTTCTCGTTCATACGCTTCTGTGGCGGGGTGTGCTCGCACACGCCTTCTAATACTTGTCTTCTTGCCTCATACATATAGAGTAGAAACCATTGGGTTGTACTTGACTGGAAGGTCTGCGTGGGGCCCCAGAAGACATGGACTGTTGTATCTGTCAGGTGTGTGCCCAACAATGGAGGAAACCGAAGGACCGGCGGAGTTCTATGACACGGAAACAGGTCTGTGCTTATTTTTACGACACTTAGTGGCAGCGCAAAGGAGCCCTTCCGTGTTGCTATATCGTGTTCCTGTCGCCAGTGGCATCTGATCAATTGCACTTTCAGTTGCAGTCGTTTTACGAGCGTGTACACTCACAGCGGACTCACTAACGGGTTTGCGAATTTTCAGTCCGAAAATTCAAGCTGACACAGGAAGCCGTAGGCGAAAAGACTGCCATATTGGAAAGCAATGACAACGAGATGACAGAACGACAAAAAGGCAAGAAACGTCTCATACACTTAACGTTCGTAGTAATAATGATGGAATCCTTTACATTCGAGATTAACTTGGGCGCGCCTTTTGTTGTGATGTTTGGGTGCTTCAGCGCTACTGTTGGAGAACGCCGTGCGCTATTGGGACCTTTTCTACAAAGTGCGTTTAATCTCAAGCATTTCCTACGGCATGTGGCTGCCTTATTTCCTACGTCATTTGGCTGCATTCACTTGCTGCTTGTTTGTCTATCTCTTCCCACCGGTGATTCAAGAGTTTAGAGTCTAGGTTCTCGGGTTTAGGGATCGTAACTCTTTGCAGCGTAACACTGATCACTTTTTTAAAGACAGGGCGTGGCTCGCTAAGGAACTTCCCGAGATAGCAGCAGCCTGCACCGCAGCGGAGAAAAGTGGTGCTGAAGAGCATCCACTTCTAGTGGATGTGGGATGCGGAGTGGGTAACGCCTTAATTCCTATTTTGACGGGTGAGATGCGGCTTGTTAGTGGGAAGGCCTTGCGGTATATGCTGACTCCCCTTACAGTGTACGTGCAGCGTCCGTACAGTTTTTTATGGCCAGCGCACCTAGTTGATTTGACTTAAAGTAGGACGGTCTGCTTTGCTTCCTGCAGCAAATCCACGACTGCACGGCGTGGCTTTCGATTGCTCGCCGAGGGCTGTCTCCATCTTGCAGGTAATTACCGAAACTCACCAGTTGTACATGTAACGTATTCCACTTAACTTGGCCTACTTACAGAGTGTATACTTTGCAGACACCTTAAAGGGCATGCAGATACCCCAGTAACATCCTGGTCTGTTGTGCATGCTCCCTTTTTACTGGAACCCTACACCCTTCACCCCTTTTATGTAGTTTTAGTGTCCCATTTTAGTGTCGTCCGTTAGACGCAGCGCAGGCTGGCCTCGCACTGTGCCGTACGCGTTTGCTG
Source organism: Eimeria necatrix (assembly GCF_000499385.1). Taxonomy (NCBI): domain Eukaryota; phylum Apicomplexa; class Conoidasida; order Eucoccidiorida; family Eimeriidae; genus Eimeria; species Eimeria necatrix. The sequence continues at coordinate 99,340 of NW_013654790.1, read as the reverse complement.
CTGGTGCTGCGATAGGAACGGTGGGCTGCCATCTGCGCTGGGCAACAGGATCAGCGCCTCAGTGAATGCAGCAACGGTGGCTCTTGCAGTAGTGGTGGCGGTGAAAGAGTTACACAACTTCCGCAGATAGAAAGCTTAAATAAGGAAAGCACCCAGAGAGAGGCGGCTGCCAGTAGATCGTCCGCATGCACGGGGTCTGCTGTTGCGCCAGTTGCATTCCTTGGTGCAGAGCCTGCTGCATCTATTGCAGCAAGCTCCGCAACGCCGGGCATAGAAAGTCCTGCAGCATGTGTATTAGCAGTCGGTGGGGCGAACGCTGCAGCCACACCGGCAGCAGCTTCTGGGAAGCCTCCAGCAGCGGCTGCAGTCGAAGCTGTGTCTCGTGGTGCGGCTTTATTGTTTAAGCACCCTTGTGGCCAGCTGCGCACAGTTGCAGCTTTTGACATAACAGCGGGAGAGGTGCCTCCACAAATAGCAGCACGAAACAGTGCAGAATTTGTGCTGCTGATCTTCGTGCTGAGCGCTATGCATCCAAAGCACCACAGGGACGTCGCCAGGCGCTGTGCGCAGGTGAACTGCTACTGCTTGCTGCAAGACGCATTAGAACAGATCGAAGGCACAAAAAGTGGACAGCTTGTGGCAACGAAAAGAATGGCTGTCGTGTTATGAATACACGTGTTTGCGTAAAGAACAGGCACGAGCTAATGAGCAAGCTTGTTTGCCCTCCGCACAAGCGTGAGGAGTGCATGCAGGAAGCATATTGTATGTATCTACGTGGCAGTATTCACTAAGCGTTCATGTTCATCTGCTCTTGTGCTCGGGAATTTATGTAATGGATAAACATTCATTGCCAGCGGTGTGCACGTTGCAATTATCTGCCTCGCCGGTGTCGCTCTTTGCTACTGCATCGCCGCAGCAGTAGCAACAGTACGAAGTACACCTGTACACTCCTTGTAAGATTGATTACACACGATGTTTTTTGCAGTTGTTGAAGCCTGGCGGGATGGTGTTGTTTAGAGACTACGCGCGGCTTGATATGGCGCAGCTGAGATTTGCGGAGCAGAAGAAACCGAAAGTTGCTTCAAATCTTTATGCGAGATATGACGGCACCCTTGCCTACTATTTCTCGAAAGGTAATTATACTTAGTTGTAAATAATTAGGTCTAGTTTTCCGCCACCTGTGCATCGACTCACTTCTCCAGGCAGGCATGCATTAGACCAGATGAGCTTCTGTTAGGTTGTTTGGTTTTCGTGAGCGTTGCGTGCGGTGTGGGACAGAAGAGGTTGAGGAGCTTTTTAGTAAGGAGGCGGGGCTTGAGGTCTGTGAAAACAGGTGGGACTATGGCAATAGCGCTGTTAATGGGTGGGATCGGGGCTAGTTGGCTAAGCGATTTAATGTTCCCAAATACGCCTTGATGTCTCTGCTGCATTCAGATATTGCATGCGGGAAATGCTCAACCGGAAAACCGAGCAAAGAATGCAGCGCATTTGGATACAGGCGAAATTCAGAAAATCACAACAGAAGGAGTGCTGATTGTACAATCCTTTATTTTCCAATAGAAGAGGTGTACGTTACCTACAGAAGAGGCGCTCGAAAACGCATCTCCTCGTGAAGCGCACCGGCGGCCTCTCTTTTGAGAAACATATGGACTACTACGTTAATGCTCTTCTCTTATTCAGATTTACTTTTTGTATGCAAGTTGCTTGCGCTTACCAGCTTCGTTTCCTGCTTCATTGGGATTTACGCCCTAAGTGTTTCAAGAGCAAGTCATACATGCGAGTCCTACATACAACCAATTAGCGAATGCGCCTCTTGCTTTGAGTGGATAGTTGCTTGGGGAAAGACACTGAACCACCAATTACTGGCATCACGAAGTGTAAACTACGCACCACAAGCTACCGGTATGGCGCAGAGCCAAACGCTGAAGTCCAGCTATAGAGCCTAAGCTTTAAACCAGATTTATAGAGCCTAAGCTTTAAACCAGATTATAGTTTAACGGTTAGGGCTTCGTTGCTGTTGTTCAAGTAATTGAAAGGCACTACGATGTAGAGTTCAGTGCCTCGGTTCTTGAGAGCTACAGGTGCACTCTTGCTTGTTAGTATTTGGGACTCTCTAGTGTATGCACCTCCCCATGGAGAAGAAATGCAGCCATCACACCTAGCGCGTTCAACAAGCGCTTACGAGACCAGTGCGCGGGAGCAGCAAACGCAGCTGAGCTGAGAGGCGTCACGTAATCGTTCTTTTACTGAGCCACCGCAAGTGTCTGGCCTGCTGTTGTGTTTCAGCCTTTTGCCATGGAATCATATATGTTTGCTTCGCGGCAAACGAAATAGTATGGATCCATACGTTCTATTCGTTTCGTTTTATGCGCCGTGGCCAGCTAGTTCACGCAGTCCTGTGTTGATCCTTTCGTTCATTTAGTCGCTAGCCCTCTAAAGATAACGGCAACCTAATCAAGATCAAAAGCAGATGAGGAGAATCAGCATCACGACGCCAGCACTACGCATTTAGTATCGACGTTCTGCAGCCACCAAATTATCACTGCTGCGCCCTTTAACTACCAAAACTAACTCCTCTCATTCTTATCCCTCCCAACATACCTACACGGACATAAACTCACTAAACAAAAGCCGCAGCATCCACATAAGATGCTCATTCCATGTCTAAGCAGATTGTCGTCGCTGCATCATGTGGATACTCCACTAGGTTGCAGCAAACCTACTGTAATGTGCCCGCAGATACATAAGAACAATAAGTTCTGAAACGAAATGAGCAAGCAGCAAACATATAGTGTTATTCAATGTCAAAAAGTGGGAACACTTTATCCCTACTGGTCCGTACGGGCGCAATTGCGCCTTTTGAAGCCACCTGGGGGACCTCCTTGCTGTTGGCGCTTCACCCCGTGCCAGCTATGAGAGCCTTGTTGCTGCTGCAACGGCGGCTGTGAGCACCTCTGCTGCAGTGATGCACTGTTCTGCTGAATCTGACACTGCTGTTGCTGTTGCTGTGGATACTGCTGCTGCGGAGGCGGCGGATACTGCTGCTGTGGTTGCTGCTGCGGTTGATACTGCTGCTGCTGAGGCTGGTGCTGATGCAGCTGCGCATACTGCTGCTGCTGGAAATATTGTTGTTGATGCGGGGATTGCTGTTCCTGCTGGGAGCCCAACCGCTGTTGCTGGTGGTATTGTTGCTGCTGCTGGTACTGCTGCTGCTGCATCAGACCCTGCTGTTGTGGATAAGCACGATGTTGTAAATGTGCCTGGCGCTGCTGCTGCTGCTGCTGCTGCTCTGGTGGAGGTGGAGCAGGGGGCTGCATAGGCTGCTGGGGGAACATGCGTGGCTGCCCGTACGGCTGCTGCTGAAAGTTTTGCTGCTGCCTATGCTGCTGATGCACACTTTGCTTGTTATGTTGCTCTGGTGACTGCATACAGTGTTGTCCCTGCATGTGCTGCTGCTGCTGCTGGCTGTACGAAAGGGCTACCTGCGACTTCTGGAGCTGCAGGTGCTGGTGTTGCTGGTCAGGAGCCTCTTGCGGCCACCGCTGCTGGTGCCGATGTTGCTGATGGTTGTACCTTATCGGCGCACGTGGACGCTGGTCCGCATACACTTGGGGGAGCTGCTGCTGCTGATGCTGCTGCTGCTGCTGCTGTGACTGGTGCTGCACTGTGAGCCGCAAATCGCTCCCCTGGAAACCTGATCCGTCTCGCTCCCTTCCGCCTGGCTGCACCCGACACGGCCGAGCGCACTGTTGCTGTACCTGCTGCTGCTGCTGTTGTGGTTGCTGCTGTTGCGACTGCTGCTGCTGCGGCTGCTGCTGCTGAGGCTGCTGCTGCTGTTGCTTACATTGGTAAGGTTCTTCAGGTGGTGGAGGTGGGGGCGAACGCGGTAACAGTCGAGAATGAGGGCCTCCTCTGCAGGGTGGCTGCCAGCTGCAGCACCACCAACACAGCAGCAAGACCAAAAATTGCTGGTCTGATACACAGAAGCAACAAGAGAAGCAAGAACAGCAGCAGTAGCAAGAACAGCAGCACGACAACGGCAGTAGCATACCAAGTATATCTGCTGAGCTCTTCAGGAAGCGCCACTATCACATCGGGATGCTGCGCAAGGTCGCAAGTAACAACAGCAGCAAAGTAAGACCATGGCATAAGTCGAGGGCCATGAAACAACACGAACAGACGAATGCATGGCGAGGATAGAGACGCAGATGTACATTGAAAACACCCACTAAAAATCCGGAACACAAAGCGGGGAACAGTAAAGGAACGGAATAAAATGGAAATGACGAAGAGAGAAAACGAGCAGGACACAACAGGCGAGTAGGCTTAAGCTCCTAAGGTTCCACAAATGCAGCAGAAGTAGCGCTGCAGACGGCATCCTTGAGGATGCACATCAGACAAAACTGAGTAACAACACAGGAACACAGGGGAACGAACAGCGGTAAAGAACGAGAAAAAGGCAAAATGGAGCAAGGGCGAGAGGCGCAGACAGTCTTCACAAGACTACGTAGAGATGCACACTGAATGAACGAAAAGAATTAATAGAAGTAAATACAAGAACAAAACACATGATTGGTATCTTTGATAAGCAAACAGAACACACCTCCACTACTGTTGTTCCCTTCAAGCATTCTTGAAGAGACAACTCCCAAGGCAAAAGATACGCAGGAATGAGCCCAGTGGAGGGCGTTCCTGCTGAAGTTGTTCCTGCTGCTTCTGCCTCAGCGCCTAGTGGGGATACTTCGGCGGAGCCTGCTTCCGCTGTCGTCGCATCGTGTGTTGCCGTTTCTGCTGCTGAATATGCTGCTGTCGCACTGTTTGCCTGCGGCTGCAAGGTGACGCCCGCGTGCGCTGCAGTGATCGGCAGCAACAACCGAAAGCCCTTCCCTGCTGTTGACTGCGAGGCTGCTGCTGATCCTCTGGCCGCCGTTGCGTCACCTGGCTCCGATGCGCTTGTTCTTTCTGCTTCTGCTGTTGCTGTTGTGTTAGCTGTTGCTGCTGCTGCTACTTGCAGCAGGGGTCCGGCGGCACATCGTTGAAGCAACAGGCATCCCTCTGAGAGTTCTGCTGCGTTGCCTGGTCTCTTCTGGGCGTGCTGCTGTTCCAGTTTCTTGCAGCAGTGCTGTTGCAGCAGCAACGCGTGCTGATGCAAAGGCACGTCCTCCCGAAGCATCAGCGGCAGCCGGAATCCCTCAGCACTTGGCAACCGAAAGCAAACATCCCAACATATCACTGATTCGGCGGCGCGCGTCTTCTGCTGCTGATGTTGCTGGGGGGACTCTTCACTCGCAGATTCGGCATCAGCCACAACAGCCTCCTGGCGCTCTCCGCCCTCCTGCCCCACCAGTTCCTGCTGTTGCTGCTCCTGCTGTCGCCGCCGCGGCTGCTCTCTTTGCTGGTTCATGTCTGCGTCGTGGCAATCCTCCTGCAACTGGTGATCATGTGTCTGATCTTTCGACTCTTCCTGTAGCTCATTCTGTTTTTGCTGCTGCTGGCCTTGCTGCCCCTGCAGCTTGCGTGGGACCAGTATTTTGGTCCTATTGTGAACTCGTCTGGAATGAGTCGGCGGCAAAAACAAAAAGTCGATCCCACGGCGGAGACAGACACTGCGCAGCTGAGCTGGGTGGGCCCTGGGCACAAATAATCCAAACCGTAAACCCTGAAGACTAAGTCTGCAGCCAGAAATGACAAGCCTTCCAACCCGGTACCGAGGCCCTGCAGTCCACGCTCTGACCTGCATTTGCTTGACACCTTGACCTAGAAAACTAACGGCATTGGTTCCATGTGTGCTCTTCAGATCGCAGTCTAGGATTTGCTTTGTGGTTTAGGGTCTGGGATTGAGATTTTACGTTTTAGAGTTTTGTGCCATACCCTTTCCGGCGTCTGGGCTCTTGCTGCTGCAGCCGCTGCCTCTGCGCTGCTTCAATGGCCCTTGCTGCATTTTCGAGAAGCGAAATGTCGCGATCGAATTCTTTTTTGCCCATGGAACTCAAGGGGCAGTAACTGACGCGTAAGGGCACTCGAGAAGCAACGGCGGATGACAGTGCTGCTGCTGCAGGCGCTGCTGCTGGCTCTGTTAGTGAGGATGCTGCTTCTTTTTCTTCTGTTGCACTTTCTGCTTGAAGGGGAAAAGACGAATTTGCAGGAGGCGCAGTTACTGCGGCTTCTCTAAGTGGAGTGGAGACTGCAGCGGAGAAAGCCGTTGGTGCTCCATTTGCTTTTTGTGCGTCTGCCGGAACTGGGCTGTTAGGCGACCTGGCAGCAGCAGCAATGGCTGCGTCAGCCGCTGCTTCTCCCTCAAGATGAGCCAGCATGGGATCTTGGCTGCGCGTGCGAATCATGTGCTGCTGCAGCAGCAGGTGCTGCCGATAGCACTTGAGACAGCAGGTACGCAGCAGACACTGCGGGCAGCGGTAAGGAGGTGACTCCTTCTTGCATATGATGCATTCCAACAACTGCCGCTTTGCTGCTGCCTGAGATACTGCTGGTGCTGCTGCTGTGGACTCGGACTCGGTCTCCGGCATAGCAGCAGGATTGTCGGCTGTCGCCTCACCCACAGCAGCAACTTGTACAGGTGCTGGCGGAGATACGACGGCTGCTTGTGTTGCTGCTGCTGCAGCTTGTCCTGTTGCTGTTTCTGCTGAAGGTGATACTATTCCCGCTGGTTCACCGGTAATTTCTGCTGCTGAGCGGACTGGCAAGGCAGCCGGTGCTAGCGCTGGCGTCGCCATCTGCGCAGATTCCTCGATATTCCTGCTGCTGCTGCTGCCCCTTTCTTAAGCTATGTTTACTGTGTTACTGCCGGCGTTGTCGTTGCTGTTCTTAGTGTTGCTTGGGAAACTGCCAGCCGGTCCGCTGTACCGTGGCTAGGTCGTGGACGGGGGGCGCTTCCTTGTTTCCCCACTCTTTTGCCTGTGTTGCTGTTTCTGCTGCTTCTCGCCGTGGATTGAAAATGCTTTGCGTGAGCTACTGTTGTGGAACAGCGGCAGCAGGGGCTTTGAGGCCTGAGTAACTTCAGAAGGCCTTTCGGCCTCAAGGCCCAAGCCCTAGGCCCTAAAGCCTCTACACAAACGTGTAAGGCCTAGCTCGTAAACTAATCTTAATTAGAGTCAAATAATACGCTTTATTTCCGCTTTGGTTCCAATAGCTGTTACGGCAGCAGTAACAACAATAGAAGGCTATGGGCCCCATGCCAGCAGTGTCGCCCCACAGCGGCGGAGGCCCTCATTGTTCAAAGATGTCAATTTTGATGAAACTCTAGTTTAGTTCAATTTATTCAGATCCAGTTTAATTTGCAGCAATAAAAGTAAACAGAAGCCCACAAGGGCTAGTGAGCGGGAGGCGGGGCCCCCTCCAGGTCTCGGCTTGAAGGATCAGGGCAAGGCACGTAGGTCTGAGGTATCTAAGAAGCCGTACTCCATTGAGACTCGATATCCGTAATGAGATCTTCAGTAGAAGACCCTATGCGGTCAGAGTCCACTACCGCTGCTGCGGCGGCTGCAGCATCGACAGCAGTAGCAGCAGCAGCAGCGGCGGGCCCAGGTCAAGAACAGCAGACTTTGTCGCCGCAGAAACTTGATTTAAAGAAGTGCCATGAGGGCAGCGACCAGGAGATATTGACTGACAAAGAAGAAGATAGTGACTGGGACTGCAGCAGCAGCAACAGCAGTAACAGCAGCAGCAACAGTGATGGAACCTCCAGTGTATCTACACTTCAAGATGACGAATCACAAGAGGAGAGCCCCCCAGCTTTGTGCCTTTTGTGCCCTTTCCGCTGCGTGGGCGAAGACTGCAGCAGCGGCAAGGGCAAGAAGACACCTGCTGCTATCGTGCTCCAGCACATGCGGGAGGTACACGGTTTAGATCTGACAGCAGTAGACAAATGGCTCCTACCAAATGAGCAGCGCCCGCATCAGCAGCAGTTGCCCCCATTAAATCATTACACGCGCATTGCCCTGGTCACATTTTTGCGTCAGCAGCAGCGGCGGCAGGAGGAGCAGCTACAGCACCAGCAGGATGATCAAAAGGGCCAGCCGCAAGAGTACACCGCAGTCACTGAAGCTTTAAGATCCCTCACGGCGGACTCTCCTGTTTTTTGTTGCCCTGAGGAGCTGTTACTTGCAGCTGACTCGGAAGATCCGCTGCTATGGGATGTAGACGACTTCAGCAGCGATGACGAAGAGGCTGCTGCTTCTGCTGGTACTTGTGACCTTACAGCTGCGGCAGCAGCAGCACCTGCAGGACGAAAAGGCAGCTTTTTTCCCCCCGTCACCCCTTGCAACACGGAAGTCTACGATCGCGTGCTGCAGCACCGCATGGGCAATGCAGCGTCTGCTGCTACTGCAGGAGCCAACAGCAAGAGCAGCTACAGCACAGAAGACGCGACAACAGCACTCAACGGAAGAAGGCAAAATGCACGAGTAGCAGTAGGGGACTCCGCGGAAGATAAAGGCTACTTCGCAGGCTATGGCGAGCTATCTATACACCGCGAGATGATCACAGACACCGCCCGCACAGAGGCCTACAGAGACTTCCTGCTACAGCGTGCAGGTCAGCATGCGTTGCTGCCGCGGGCGTGTCTGTGGTTGCTGCAGTTGCCATGATTATTGTTTGTGCCAACCTGATTGCTGCTGTTGGTGTTGCTGCTGCCGCATCTGGTATTTCGGCTGGTTTTGTTCAGGCTGCTACAGCAGGTGGGTCAGGTCCTGTGGTGCAGCTGCATTTGCTGTCAGGGCAAGAAAGGCTGTTTTTTGCCGCCAACAGCTTTCATGCGCAGCTTCAAATTGGCCTTTAGGGTTTAGGCCTTAAGGTTCAGGGTTTGTGGCTGCAGAGGCTATTCGTGGCAAGGTGGTGTTAGACGTGGGCTGTGGCAGCGGCATCCTTAGCCTCTTCGCCGCTCAAGCGGGTGCTCGCAAAGTACATCCTCAAGCATTGACCCGAAAGCTTGAACTATGAGCCCCAGAGTGGAGTGTGATCCTTTAGTGGAATACACGAATCTTGACAAGAGCTAGCGGTAAGAGTCATTGGAGTCCACGGGTGACGACCACAAGCTTGGAGTGTCGGGTTTGCTCAGGTGGTGGCACTGGATGCGTCTTCTCCTATTGTTTCTGTGGCTCGTCGGGTGGTTGCCGCTAACGGGTTTTCGTCTGTCATTCAGGTCGTGCACGCAAAGGTGGGTTGCCGGGTTTGCAGTTTGGTGTTAAAGACCTTTGGGTTGTATCGCAGCCATAAGAGCTTGATGTTTGGGGCTGCCCTTACCACTTCACTAGTTACCTAGAATTTGCAAGAAGCCGGTTACTGCTGCTTCTGCTTCTGTCTCTCCCTGCACGTTGCTATAGCTATGCCTTACAGAAGGCTTAGCGATCAATGCCTAGCGCGCAGGGTTTGAGATTCGACTCAGGTGGAGTCTGTAGAACTGTACTGGACGGATGAAACGGAAACAGAAGTGGTCGCGGTGGGCCTTTTAGACTTGCTGCTGCAGTTCGTGCTGCCGTTGTTTCTCAGCCAGCATAGTTTTTCTGTTTTTTAGTGTGCAGCTGATGCTCTTGCTACTGCTACTGGGTTGTGCATGTTTTATTGCAGCTGGCTTCTGGCTCTGCGGCTAGTGCTGGCCTTCGCTTATTTGCGTGTGACGTTCTGGTCTCGGAGTGGATGGGCTACGGTCTGCTATTCGAGTGCATGTTGTTCTCCGTGCTGCACGCCAGAGACAAGTAATGCAAAGTGGCAAATGCAACAGCAACTGCAGCAGCATCAGCAATAGCAGCGACAATAGTGGCAGAATTAGCAGTAGGTTGACAATGCTTTTCTGTGCAGGTACTTGAAGGCAGACGGGCTGCTGGTTCCCAATAAAGCGCTGATTGGAGTGAGACCTTACAAACACACTGACTGTAGGAGCTACACCCACCTATGCGGTTAGAGCTGCTGCAGCTGCTGCCTCTGCTTCTGTGGTTGCCGTCAGTGCTGCTTGTTTAGTGAGGGAACAGCAGCTGAATGAAGTGCCACACCGTTGTTTGAGTCAGGACATTTCTGCTTCACAGGAAGCATTAGGGTGACGCGCAGAGCAAGTGCTGCTGCATTAGTTGCTGTTGCTTCTGTTACCACTACAGGTGTGCACTGCGGACATGCGTGAGGAGCAGCAGGAGCGCCGTGGGCCTTTCGAGTCTTTGGTTTACGGCTTTGACCTCTCAGCGCTTCAGACACCGGACGACCTTCTCTTTGGCCAGCTCGAGGTGCAACTAGTGCAGCAACAACAGCTCAACCAGAAACAGCAACAGCAGCAGCAGCCAATTTGTCTTCTTGACTTGAATTCTGTGACGGCGGGGGAAGTACGGACTCTCAGATGTCCAATTAACGTAGGCAACGCTCAGTCTCTACTTTTCGTTTGTTTCATTTTTCTTTGCTTTTGTTGAGCTATCTGTGCATCTTTTTGTGGTACTTTATGTTGTCTTATTTTCATACGTTTCAGTATTATTTTTTCTACTCATCTATTTTTGTATGGGCCTGACATCCGCAAACGTGTCCATCTGCATCCATGGCTATTTGTGTCTGTCTTGTTCTTCTGGTTGTCACTGTCCCTGTCTTTCCCACATTTTTTGTGCGTTTTGCTCATATATGTGCTTGCCCGATTTGTTTTTTTCTTAGTTTTGGCCTTCTCGCTTATCTTAGTGCTTGTTTTTATCTGCCTCTGCCTCCTTTTTGTTGCGCTTATCTGTACAAATTTCCGTTTCTTCTTCTCAGTTATTTTTCTGTTAATATGCTTGCCCGAGCAGTCTTATCCCTGTTGTCTCTCCCAGACCTCAGCGCTTTCTACTTTTCGTCAGCAATCAGAAGCATGCTGCCGCTTCAACCAGTGTTGCCGCAGCTGCTGATACTTCTGCTGCTGCTGCTGCGTCTGCTTTGTTGCTGCAGTTAAGCTTGCCTCCTCCCCCTGAGGTTTGTAGCAGCCTCGTATTTTACTTTGACTGTTTTTTCGAGCCTATCCAGCCCAAGGGTGGCCCTTCGCTGATTTGCTTTTCCAAGGAGGTTGCCGCAGAAGGGGCAGCAACAATGGACTCGCCATTAGCAGCAGAAACGAAGCCTGTAGCAGGGACCTTGGTGCTGAGCACCAGCCCTTTGAAACAGCCAACGCATTGGAAGCAAACGGTCCTTCACCTGCTGGTGGGCGAAAGCAAAATATCTCACTGCAGCGGCGGTAGTAGAAGCGTCAACGGAACAGCAACAGAAGCACCTCCAGGAAGTAATATATTTCTTGCGTCTGCGCGTGCGTGTGTGTATGTGCCTGTGCTTGCGTGTATGTGTGTGTACATGCGTGTATGTGTGTATATGTGCGTGTGTGGGGTTGGGACATTACAGGACGGCGAAGGAAAGGCGTGGAGCCTAAGTGCGACTCCTGGTTACCGTACGTGTGCCGGCTTGCTGTTAGTTGCTGCAATTACTGAAACTTTTCTTGCTATTGCCCTTGCCACCTTTAGTGGTGCGTGCAGCTTTCAGGTGCCTCCCTTTGTACTTGCATGCATCTTATGCGCAGCCACCCTCAGGGGCCACATGAGCATCAACCCAGACCCTAATCCCAGCAGCAGGCGAAGCATCGTAATCACGCTTGAGTTGGAGAGACAAGGGAAGGAAACGTTGGTTAGGTCATATCCTATGCAATGAAGGACCAAAAGAAGATCTTTTAATACAACGCATCTGCGTGCATATCAGTATCTATGCCTATTCCATTTTTTGAATAGTGAATGTACCTGCGGCGCTGTTGAACTGCTTTTCCATTTTGTCTCCTTTGTTTTGTTCCGATCCCGTGAAGGTGAAAATGGGGAGACAGAATATGGGTAGGAGCTGGGCCGCTGAGATTTATGTAATGACATAAGGGGTGACAGACACCAGAAATAACTGCTAGGGGAGAAGACAGACACAGACGAAGACAGACTGAGATTCACAAGATGAATTGAGGCAGATGGAGGAAAACACAGAGACTTGCTTAGAGACGAGACAGAAAGACGCAGAATAAAATAGGGGGAAGAGGCACAGAAACAAAGGCAACGCGAGACGCAGACGAATAAGAGCAAACAGAGATGCAAACAAGCACACACGCACAAGCCTGCATATACTTTGACTTCTTGTCTCACTCTTTCTTGAAAAGGTCCTCGGACGATGCATGACGGCACGCATGAACTGCTGTAACAGTACTGAGCGTACACTCGCCTCACCGTACATAATTGTTGATGTAAACCCTGATTTTCACAAGAGTTAGTTCATAGGATTATGTCAAAGTGCAAGTATGCGATAGCCAACGGAAAGTGAATACAACGATTTTTCATGTGGCTCACTGCAAAGGGCTCGGAGGGACCGCACTGACTTATTGATGCAGACAGTGCAGCTTGTATCAGTCAAACCAGGCGGTGACTGTCGGTAGCAATGAGCCTGCAGCGCGAGACCCTGGTTTTGATGGGCATTCCTTCGTATGAGGTCTTTTCCTGTGGTAACTGATAGCTCAGGTAACTACGCATAGTCAGTCATAATTGAGGACGCGTCTGAGGCGGAATAGCTGGGGCAGCTGTCAAATTGTTGCCTAAGACATATATGTGGATAAATTCCCTTGGTCTTCGTACTATTTTCAATGTAAAAAATATGAGTGAGTAAACGGCACCTACTGGAACGGTTGCTCTACCTCTGGGCTCCTTTCCAGTCTGTACAGCTCTGTAAGAATTAGCGATGAGTAAATAGGGACGACTGAGCCAGCGTTACTCTTTTTTGTTTCCATTTTACTTTTCATTATCATTTTTTCACGGTTTTTAGCGTAGGTGACTGTTTTGGCCCTCAGCCTCGCCGCAGCCGCCGTGTCTTCTGATTGGGCGTCAGCATGGGAGCTTTGTCGCGACCATAATCTTGGGGGTGTTCAGGCAGTTGTTCCCTGAAATATGCCCTCTAAATACATTTCATAACACGCTTTGCCCTCAAGTCTATAATCATTTTCCCCATGCTACTGGTTATCGCGAAGGATGGAAGAACAACGCCTCTTCAGCTCCGGCAGCAGATGGTCGATCGACGGCCACGGCGCGTCGCCTCTCCCTCTTTCTTCCTTTCGCGGGGAAACAATAGAAGCGGAGGTTAGTTTTCGCATCATCGTCTCAATAGACTTTCATTTATCGTCCTCGTGCCCCTAAAACCGAAGGAGAGTTCCCCTTCGGACCACATGCTGTTAGGCGTAACAGCAAACATGGTTCGTGCCCGGCAGAAGCATTTTCGGCTACCGAATGCAGTTAAACACTGAATGCCTCGAAAAATTCTGTTTATCACTGATATAGAAAACTCGAGATCTATGTCACCAGCGTAGAGCCTGCTCACAGTTGAGGCGTCATCGAAAATGCCCTGCATGCCAATACACACGCATTCGTACTAACCATTGCTGTCACAGTAAACTATTGTTCGATGGCCAGAAGTCATTATCGAGCTTTAACTGCTTCCCTAGACAAGGACTTCGGCTCCTCTGTTGCCAGCTGTGCGTTTTATGGCCGTTTAAGCTCATCATTAAAAACGATTGATCGGCGGGAATGTGCAGATTTAGATTGTGCTTGACTACACATTGCCTCATAGGCCCTAACTGTCATTTTTGTGTCCTTACAAAGCAATTCTTCGTAGCCTGCGCACTAGATGAGTAGCACTGGGCCTATGAACAAAACTTTGCATAAGCAGCGTGCTGGTGTGGTGTTCCTGCTACTCAGCCTCCAATCATTCTTGAGCGTCGGAGCACAATTGAGACAGGTGCAGAGCGCCGCGTCTCCCAGCTATCTACTTCGCAGGGGGGAACCAATGGGCCATTGGGCACGAAGCACTTCGATGTGGACTCCCTGGTTCGTTCCGGGGGTTCTGCACACCGCTCAGGTGTATCGGGAGCTGCGACCCCTGCGCCTCCTTTCCCCTTGAAGTGTTCAGACACCACAGAGGCTCCAGCGCCTGTGTTTAGGGGTGATACCTTCGCCTGCACCACAGAAGATTTTCTCACCAGCGACACCACCTATGTGGCACAGCTGCGAGAAGAGCTATGGCAGGCCCTGGCCGCTCATGTGGCCGCCAGGACCCTGCAGAAGGTAGACGCTGCTCTTGATTGCCTTGAGGAGGTGCGTCGAAACCTTTTTTGTTCTTTTCTAGATTTGGCTGGACTAAATTGTAGCCCAAACTGTGGCTGAAGGTAAACAAACTGCTGGGGTACCCAAGAGCAGATCAAAGGATACGGCTACAAGAAATAGCATGGCCCAATTTTAAGAAGTGAATGGAGAATAAACATCTTTATCTCTCCTTTTTTGTGAGAAAGCTTAAGCGCGGGGCGTAATTTGTCAAGTTGATACACATTAATTGCACATCTTTAAATATCCTACTTGCACTCAGTTTATGCGGACTTATCATGTGGATGGCTAGCCACGTAGCACCTTGATGCAGATAAAATCTTTGCGCGTGCCAAATCGTTTTCCCTTTGGCTCCGCCATATTGTGTTTAAATGCTAAAAGTCCTAGGATGTTGGGCGTAAGGTCTAGGGTTTTGGGCGCAGGCTCCAGGGTGGGGCTGAAGGCTGCATCTGTTCGCAGATAGAGTGGTTTTGGGGTAAAGAATGCGTGGAGGAGGTTCACAGCGTCCGGTCAAGTCTCAAGGACGGCAAATTTGACTGCGCGAGCTCCACGATAAGTCGTGTGGTTGGATCCATGTCTTCTGTTACAGGCAAGGTTCTCATACCTCACTCGAACTAATTAGACTGAACGGTGTAATTAGTTGACTGCTTAAACCCATCAAGCCAACTTCTTTCAGCTTTTCACTCTGCAGCCCTTCTTTATCGCGCACCTGTGCAGAATGCAGCGCACTTTTGCTCTGCGTTCCAGCGTCCCCACGCTTCCGTCCATTTCCATGTTGAAGCCCTATGGATGTTTACACTGGACACATTGTCCACTCGCGGAATTTCGCACGCATAAGTGTTCATTTTTATCTATCCATTTGCTAATGAACCAACTTCGTTTTGATTCACGCGGCACTGATAAAACGAGAGGATCCGTTACACTGTGGCTTTCGTGGCCAGCGGTATTTATTGTGGCTCTCACTGCTGCCGATATTTTTGTCTGTCCTATACTAGCCAGTAGGATGGAACGGGCGTTTGTTTGTGTGTTTGCGTGGTTGCTCATACTTTTTTGTTACGTACAGGCAGCATGAGCGGCCGTCAACATGTGTTTTACGTGTTGGTGGTGGTGCCTCCCTGCACCTATTTGAAGACCGACCACCGGTTAAACTTGGCCTCTGAGCTGCGGCGCATCTCGAGCACTGAATCAATAGAGGGAGATTTAGCTTACCGCATAGTTGAGGTGGACACCATACGGCGGGCGCTGTTGGCTGTGATCGTCAATCCAGAAATCTTGGCCGTCTGCATTCAAGACAATGTGCCCGTAGAGCACTCGACGGCGCGTTCTTTGTCAGGGCTCGAGGGCTTTGTGCGAGGAATAGACCGGTTTGTAGAGGGACCCATAGGTAAAATGAAGCTGGGAGCACCTGTAATCCCCACGCTGGTGCGCAGCCTGCACCAGTGCCGCCGCGCGTTGGATATCTACTGTGTATGCACGGGCCTGGGCTTGGCCTCTCTCGAACACGTCGACCACCTCGTCAAACGCGCGTTTCTGCCGAATGATGACCACTCGGACCTGCACGAAGCCATCCTTGAAGGGGTTCGAAGCAAGATGCGCTGTCCATTCTTTGAGGCGTTGAGGCACTACGCCGAGCGCCCCATCGGCGTTTTCCATGCCCTGGCAGTTTCTCGCGGAAATTCCGTACGCAGAAGCAAGTGGATTCAATTTTTGATCGACTTTTATGGCACTGCTTTATTCAAGGCGGAGAGTTCAGCCACCTGCGGTGGCCTTGATTCACTATTAGATCCCCACGGATCCCTCCTAGAGGCGCAGACGCTAGCTGCCCGAGCCTTCGATGCAAGCTACGCGTTCTTCGTGACTAACGGAACATCTACGTCTAACAAGATAGTTGTGCAAGTGAGACACATGATAATTCAAGCAATGGCTTGTAACTACAAACTCACGTATTTACGGCTCCCGCAGCATTTGCTTCCCTCTTCAGCCTACTGCTTTGTGTCGGTCTGGTGCAGGCGCTGACGCGGCCTAATGATGTGGTGCTGATAGACCGTGACTGTCACAAGAGCCATCACTACGCTTTAGTGCTTGCCGGAGCTCGGCCCTGTTACTTGGATGCGTATCCGCTCCATGAGTACTCCATGTATGGTGGAGTTACTCTGACTGATATTAAGAAGACTTTGCTTGGCTACCGCAGCGCTGGTCGACTGAATGATGTGCGGTTGCTGGTTATCACAAACTGTACCTTTGATGGCATCGTTTACAACGTGAAGAGGCTCATGGAAGAATGTCTTGCCATAAAACCAGATCTTGTCTTCCTCTTTGATGAGGCCTGGTTCGCCTACGCCGGATTTCATCCCATCCTCAAGACTCGAACTGCCATGCACTGCGCTAATGAGCTCAGGAGAGAAGTCAGGAATCACCTTTCTGATACAAAAGAATGCCTAGATTCTAAGAATCAAGGTTTAGTGCTTGCATGTATTTACACGGGCATTCAAAGTTCAACCCTTTTCCTTACACGCAGCAGTCAAAAGTGATGCTTTGTCCCGGGCAGTACTTTGCCGAGCACATTTTTGCTTGTGTGTTGACCTGCATGCTATTCGTCTACTCTCTTCTTCGTTTATCGTAAGCCCTTCAAGCTTTCATTGCTGCCTCCGTGTTGTTCTTGATATTTCCATGGTTGTCTGATCATGAGCAATTCGCTGCTTTCATAGTTGTCTGATCATGTGAGATTCGCTGCCATTTTCCACTCAGTTTATACTCACGTTTATTCCCTGTTGCGTTTTTCCTTCCCAGTTGATGGAGAGGAAGTACCACCATCTGCACACGGCGTTGCTGAACACGTTGAAGGTATCCTCACTGGAAGAGGCAAGCGCTGCGTCGCTTTTGTCTCATCGTTTGTACCCAAATCCACATAAAGTGAAAGTCCGCGTCTACGCGACTCAGTCAACTCACAAGTCGTTGACCTCTCTGCGCCAGGGTTCGATGGTGCTTGTGAATGATGACCTATTCGAGTCCCACGTGCACACATCCTTCAAGGAGAGCTATTACACTCATATGTCCACATCACCAAATTATCAAATATTAGCAACACTAGATGTAGGACGGTCTCAAATGGAATTGGAGGGATACGGGCTTGTAGAAAGGCAACTGGAGGCCGCGTTCCTTATTCGGAACGCACTCGGCAAGGACCCGTTCGTATCCAAGTACTTCAAAGTGAGATGCTGATACGGTTCCGGCGCCGAATTCGGCCTTTGAGAGTTGATGACACTGAGAGTGATGGACTTCATGTAACGAGTTGAGGAGCAGAAAATGAGCTTTGCGTTGAAACTTGAATAACCAGAGATGGAAAGTTGCTGCTGCTCTCCACAGATCCTAGGACCGCATGACATGATCCCTGCCAGCCTCCGCCAGTGTTCAGTTCAAGAAAATTGCCTAAATGGTTTAATTGACGAGCAAATGAATGTTCAGACGTTGGAGGAAGTTTGGCTTTCCGACGATGAGTTCGTCTTGGACCCAACCCGTATTACACTTTACACAGGGTAAGAGGCAGATGCACCAGTACTAATGATCATTTTGATGAAAAATGATAAACGGATGACAGAGCGATTTCAATGGAAGGATCAGCATTCTACTATTATTAGTTCTAGTTGCGTACTCGGGTTATCTTTCGTACAAACTGCCTTGCTTATATTCCTTCGTTGCTCATTTCAACTCCCGGGTCGCTGACCGGGTATGTATGGCTTTTGTTTTGCAGGAAATCTGGCCTGGATGGGGATACCTTCAAGGTGAAATGGCTGATGGATAAGTACGGAATTCAAATAAACAAAACGTCAAGAAACAGTGTGTTGTTCATGACCAACATCGGCACCACCAGATCATCCTGTGTTTTTCTGAGAAGCTGTATTCGACACTGTGCACAGGTAACACGCCGGCGGTAATAATTTTTCACTTTCCGATGTTGGGAAACTCATTTATAGCATTAGTGAAGCATTTCGATTCAAGATGACTGTGTACTTTACCTCATCATCGCGGGCAGCGCTGCTGTGCACCTGTTACACCGTACCTAAGCAAGTCACAGGCATGCCATGCTATTTTTGCTCGAGCTTGCACAGAAAACTAATGTTAGTGCTAGTATCAAGACGTCTGCGTTTCTCAGGAGCTCGAAATGCGGCGGCTCTTAAGCAGCCGCCGCGAGCTGGAGGAGTTGGAACAACAAATTGACTGGATTGTTCACGACTGCCCGGCGCTTCCCAACTTTTCTGGCTTTCATCCCGCATTTTCTCAGGTTCCTTTGCAGCCCATGAGTACCAAAATTGGAAGCAGTGACAAGCAACGCGGGGATGGTACCCCTGTGGAGAGCCCGAGGAGCGTTGATCATGGATCCAGCGACAGCAGCAGCACACACTGTGAAGCTTGCATAAGAGACGGAGATGTGCGGGAGCCCTTCTATTTAAGTTACGACGAGGAAAACGTCGAGTATTACAGCCTGAAGGAAGCCATAGAATTGATCAGAAATGGTAGAATTCTCGTCGGCAGCACCTTCATCATCCCGTACCCACCTGGTTTTCCTATATCCGTCCCGGGACAAGTGCGTAGCACCTCTTTAAAGTTCACCTGCTCACCTACTCACGTATTACTATAAAATCAGAACAAGGGATGAGTTGCTGACGTTCCGTTGCATTTCACGCTAGTGCTTCACATATGTAGAGCTCAATTTTTCTTGCGAAACTCTAGCCAGTGCAGAATTGATAACTTCAGCTGTGCTCTCTTGTTGCGTCTGTCATTACAGATCCTGTCGGAGGCGATAGTTGAGTTCATGATCAAAATTGACGTAAAGGAGATCCATGGCTTCGACCCCAAGTTGGGCCTCAGATGCTTCAAAGAGTCGCTACTTGAAAATCTCATGGAAGCCCGTGAAGTCCACGAGCCAACTTTGAGAACGGAATCGCCACAACAGCGCAGCGAAAACAAATATTATGGCAACTAAGGACAACCGGCAAGAATAAAGGGCGGTGAAGAATAATTTCTTGTGACTACAAGTCTCCTATAGGGCTTATAGTCACCTACAAGGAAGGGTGGCAGTACATGACACGGACAGCACTTGACCCAGTCACGAACTCCGTTGACTTAATCACATATTCAACAAACATACAATGGAGCGCAAAATCAACAAGAACAGCTAAGGATAATGAATTAACATCTAAATACAGCAGAGCTACATGCCTAGGGAAAAAAAGGACAAAATCGACAATCAGGCAAATAAGTCGATGCTGCTTGTGGTGCGCCTCGCTAATTTCGGTGCATCTTATTCGCAAGTGCGTATCAAGTGGCAGACAGCACCAGCACTAAAGCAGTTTTTCTTTCTCACCTTGTCTCCATGCTTATTCGGTCTCTGTATAAACTATACACAAGGAAAAAGCTTGTGCAAGCAGGGCTTCTCACGTACGTGTATGAGGTAGAGAACACACGGCAACTATTTTGCGGGAACAGCGGCGGAGCAGCTCCAGTTAAGCCAAAGAGAGCTGCCGCTTGTAGTCGCATTGCTGCTGCGTATTACAGGTCTGTAGGGTTCTTGCGTTTTACCTGTGAAGAGGCGTTCATTGTCTTTTTCCTTATCTTCATTTGTTAGCCCCTAACCAAATGTTTACCGATATGGATTGGACGAAATATTCTTTGCAAGTAGACAAGCTCAGATTGGGGAATATATATATATATATACATATATATATAGATATACATATAGATATCTATATATATATGCTAAGGGGAAATGCCTAAGCAAGCATTCTGCATCTGGACGAATACATTTACAGGAAAAGTAACATGCAGGCGGGTGTATAGACCTCCAATTGTTCCCCTATTTTTTATGGAGCAGGCTGTAGAACACGTACTAGCAAAGATGTACAGAAATTTTGATGTCTCACGTATCTACGCACATACGTGGAACATGTTTTCTTGATGGAAGCAAAAACGCCGAAGGCCAGCACTATTTCACGTTAAATCTCTATAGTCAAGGTTTACTGCATTCACATTTAGCGCCTCGGTTATGTACATATAGTGATAAAATCGCACTGCGCCGCCCTCATGCGACTTCTGTAGCTGGCCCAAAAGACGAAAGCAGTAGCTGCGTGCGCTAGATCAACGTGAAAACGAAGCTTCAGTCCGCACAAGGGAGTCAAATGAGTAAGCATGCAACAAAACACCCAACACCTTTTTGTAGTTGAACACGGAGTAACTACGGAGCATATCAGACAAGTGCGCGCGCTTGAGGTTGCCGGGCTGGAAATATAGACTGTACATAACTAAGGCCTACAAACGAACCTAATTCGTGCCATTTGATGTCACAAATCTTGCAACGCTCACACTTTTCAAGTGCCTGCCAGAGGAGTCATTGTCGTGGCTATTTTATGTGCCGGACGGTTAGAAGGCGTTGTTAGAGCTTCACTTGTTACAATTTTACACACCTTCAAGCAGCGAAAAGTCTTATTTTGCCTACAGAACTTGCAAAGTGTGCATACACAGTACCCTTGATAAACTAATACACTCATGGATGGCTTGCTTCACCTGCATCGTAATCCGACATTGCAATGTTCCACCTTCCCCGTTCCCGTTCCTCTCCTCCATTACCTTTCAGCCCAGCAGAAAAATGAAGAGAAGCTGCACCTCACTTGCCTCGCCTTCACGCGTTCTTGCTCCATGCCAAGTTTCAAACGCCAGGAGAGCGCGGTCCTCTTACCAACGCGACCGTGAGGCAACTAAGCCTGCGGCACAGCTCCCCTCGCAAGCCTCTGCTGCTGATATCCTTTTTTCTGAGTCGTCCAGCTCACCTCGCTTACCTGCTTTGATTGGGTGCAATGCTCTTTAAGTGGTGGAGAAGAACAAAATGAGTGCCATGCCGCAGCAGCATCTACGATGCATTTGGCGCAGGAGAGGTGGGAGTGGTGAGACTGGGAACATCGTTGACCCCGCAAAAGGCAACTTCGCAGACGTCTTGATATGCCCACTAATTCTAATTTGCGATGCTGTAGTTGTTTGCTGCCAGTCACAGGCGCGAAAGTTGAAGCCAGATGCAACAACTGCTCCGAATCCTACTACGCCTGACTTGCTACACAGAGGTGACGCTAAAGCAGCATCTACCATCCATCCGGCGCAGCAGAGTGGGGCATGGCGAGATACGAAAATCGTGGAACCGGCCAACTAGTTGTTTGCTGGCCGTCATAGGCACGAGAGCTGAAGTCAGCTCTAGCAACTGCTGTGAACCCGAACCGTGACGATGACACAGGTGTGAATGCTATGAAACTTCGTCAAGCGCTAAGCTGCTTTCTCTTTTGTGGCCTTGTAGCAGGCGGAACAACTGCTTGGCATAATTGCGCCATTAGAGCGAGTACAATCTTCCTTGATTACTTTCGCTGCTGCACTGTCTTTTTAAATTGTACTAATGAGTAGCGGCCTTTCCACTTGCCAGGTGCTTCTGGGATGTAAATAGGAACTAAATGCGATCAAAGTGACTCTCCCACAGCATCTCCAACCGTTCCAAATACGAGCCGCAGCATAAATACGACATTTTCGCTGTCTTTGGCCTCCAGTTCACATCTGCATCTACTCGAGCATTCCAGCTGGATCTACCAGCTTCTTTTCCATTGTGACTGTTACTCTATAAGAATAAAGAAGCCATACAAATTTAATCAATGCGGAGTTCATTCCCTTCGTTTTTTTGCCTGCCTCAAAAGGTGCGCATCTGACGGGCGTTTGGCGTTGGGCTTTCGTGTGACCGACGGGGCAGTGGCGGAGCTTCCCGTCTTTTCTTTTATCATTTCCTTCGTTTTCTCTTTCTTCTTCCTCAACAGTTCTGCCTGAAGCCCACAGGAAATACAGAACTGCAACTGTTTGAAGTGAAGAACCTGACAAGCATCCTGCTTGCAAGTCACCCCAAGAAAGCGAGCAGGGACTGACTCTGAGCTAACGTGAGAATGAACAAATTCGGACGCAAAAAAGACGTTACTTGCCCTGCGCTTCCTCATATCTTGATTTTTCCTTTTTATTTTTTCTGCTCGGTTCTTCGATTTGCCGCCTCTGAGTAAGCACAGCAAGTACTGAAGACCAATTGCTCTGTGAAGACGACGCTTGAACCTATGAAGCGTTTTTCTTACAATGAAATGCCGCCTCTCTAACGATGCGCGGAATAAAAGCGTCCATCCTTTTGCTTAAAACTAGTATATATTGTAATGTAGGTGTTATGCACAAAGGGCACACCCGCCAGCCGTTAGCTCCACTCTGATTTTCCGATCGCTAAGGGTTCTTCCGTCATAATTCAGTGCGATCTGCATGCACAAATAAACAAAAGAATACGAAAAATACATTCCACAGGAACGCCACTGCAATAACCTGAGAAAAGCACGAGCGGCTGTGGACCGACTTTGCTTTTTCGCAAAATACAGGTCACGGAAGGCTTCCTACGTATTCCGGGTGTGCTGCTACTGCATACTTGCAATGCTTCTTTATTTGTGAACTCCACGAATCCGCAGCCCTTTGACGCCCCTGTGTCCTTTTCCGTCAGCAAGCGAACGTCTTTTATGAAAAGTTCTATATATGCAAATGCGGAGTGCAGCAGCAGACGTCAAAAATAAACAAAATGGCCGCAACAAAAGAAATGACGAAGCGCACAATGGAAAGCATTGACGCAGCAGTTAATTATCGCTTGGATCGCCTTCAAGAAACAAAAAAACGCCAATCGCGCTAATATATTGAAAAAAAAAGACACTCTTGGCACTATATCCGCTACACTAGTGCACTGCTTCTACAGAAAATGAACAGCACAGCAATGCAGCTTCAAGTCGTTGAAGAAATTTCGGAAAGAAACAAGCACAACTTACGCAATTTACGCCCAAAGAAGTCCTTCACTTCCTGTGCAGAAACTGAAAGCGGCAAATTGCCGACAAAAAGGATCAGAGGAACTTTCTGCACATAACGGCAGAAACCAATGGCAGAACAAACATTAAGACACAACAGAACAATTAGCATTGCATGTGGAGCAAAGAACACAGAAACGATGCAAGTACACAGCAGCAATAAGCTCCAAAACAATAGTACAAAGTTAAGAGGAGAGTGGGCAAGGAGACAGGTAGCGCGGCTCCAAACAATCATAGAAGCAGTTATGCGAAAAGAAACAAAGCTAGAGATATTGAAGAAACGGGAAGCAAGTCACAGGCATGGGATGCACTTCGACACATTCGTGGCAATATACATATTTTTACATACACACGTACCTAACCGGCGCATGTCTGTTCATACGAGCACGCGTTGCAATATGCATACAGCAGTGAGCATCTGAAACACATCTGTGCGAATTTCTTCCTAAAGCACGGAAAAGAAAAAGGCTAAGGCGAGATAAAGCACATACGGAAGTCTTGTCGTTGGCATCTGAGGAGCGCTCGGATTCCTTCTCTGTCCGACGCAACTTCTTCCCCTGTAATTGATCCTGCTGAGAGTCCCGCAATTGCTGTGTGTTTTGCACCTTTTGCTGCTCTGACTGCTGCTGCTTCCTTCCCTTTTTAGTTTTTCTTTGCTGCTGCTGCGCCCGCAGCGCTGTCTTTAACAGCTGTAAAGAGCGCTTCATCTGTTCAAAGAATCTTCAATGATACTGCTGCGATTGCTGCTACTAGTAAGTAAATTCTGCTACTGCTGCTCTTCCCGTTTCCGCAGACTCCGCCGTAGCTGCTAACCCAGGAAGGCTTGATGCTCTGGATGTCCTCCTTATTTGCTGCAGTAGGAGCAGCAGCTGTTGATGCCGCGCCGATGGGTTCCTGCTTCTACTGTCTAATCATGCGCTGGATCCCTACAGCATGATTTGCCACAACCATCTTATTACAACTGCTGCGGCGTTTGCTTTAAACATGTAGCTAAGAGATGACAAAAAAGGACAACGACACTGTAAATTTGACCAGTCTCGGCACTGCGCGCTCCTGCTGCTGTTGCAGCAAATGCCGCACGATTTGATGAAAGCGAACAACTAAGATATGACGAAAAATAATAACACCATAAATTGAGAAAAACACAATGCGCTGATGTTGCTGCTACTATGCTGCATCGACGATGTAACACGAGTAGCAGCATTGGGGCTGTAGCCCCCCAGAGCCGCAGCTGCTGCTCTTTAGTCTTAGCCGCATCTAGTTCTTTGTTTTTAGACATTCCTTTGTTCCTCTTTTCCATATGCACGCCGAATATAGAGTACAGCATTTGGACCGGTAGCTGCTGCTGCAGCAGCAGCAACGGCATGACCCTTAGATGAGCGTTAATTTGCTGTACGAGAAGATGGAAGATTCTGTAACTTCTATCACTGATCTTACCAAAGATGCAGCGCCAACAACACGGGTATCAGCAACACCTTCAGTGGACGCTGCAGCAACTGCTGATGCGAATGCGACAGAGATAACAGAAGTAGTGAGAGCCGAAGCAGCCCTTGGCGAGGTCACAGAGGAAGGAGGCTTCGCAGCAGTGGCCACTAAGGAGGCAGTTGCTGCTTACTTGTGTCCAGATGAAGCAGCCGAGAATATTCGGCAGCTGTGCGGACTTGCTGCAGGCGTTGCTGATGACGATGCGGACAAGGGGACAGTATCAACAGCATCAGCGAAACAGATACAAGAAACAGCACTGACTGCTCTGCTGCTACACCTTCATTCGAAGCGAGTTTCCTTCCCTGAAGTGCTCAGCTACACCGAAACATGCATTGTCGCAGCGACTAAAGCAGCAACCACAAGTGTAGCATCGGCAACAACTGATTGTACCAACTACGTCAAGGCAGCACAAACTCGGAAAGCCGCAGCGGCTCTACCGGCACAGATCCTACAGCGCATGCCGGAGTTGCCTCTTCGTAGTAAGAGTAGCAGCAGTAGCAAGGGCAGCAGCTACACTGATGGCAGCAGCGGCTGCCGCATCGACAAGAGCGACGGAAGTACAAATGACAGCAGCAGTGGCGACGGCGAAAGGCTGTCGGAAGACGATGCTTTGTGGCAGCTGCTGCTGCAGTGCAGCGACAGATATATGACGGATTGGCAGGGAACAGAGGGGGGCGCTTCTTGTTGCCTCGCTGTTGCGCGCTCATCGCCAGAACTCTTGCAGTTGCTGCTTCCCCCACCAAAAGGCACCAGCAGCGACTGCAACAGCAATGACAGTAGCAGCAATAACAGCAGAAAGTACTGGACGGAAGACTGCACCGTGGGGTTGTTCATGCTGCGCTCTTTGCTGCACCAGGTGCACACGCCTTCGTTTGCTCAGAGCACACGGCAGCTGCTACTGCAGCTGCTGCTGCTGCTACTGCAAGAGTGCGCTAAGGCAGTGCAGCAGGAGATGCGGAGAGAAGCTCTGGTTCTTGAGATCAGCAGACAGCTAGAGGGAGAACGGGACCCGCGATGCCTGTTGCTCCTGTTTGCTATTGTGAAGGAGCTAGGGCGTACATACAGCTCGCTCATGAGGGAGAGTGAGCTTGAAGCTTCAGTTGATCTGATTATGTCCTATTTTCCGGTCTCGTTTTCACCGCCACCTAATGCTGTCGCCTGTGTCACAGGTCAGTTCTGGCTTGCAGTGCTCGGTGCTGCCGTTGGGTGCTATTGCTGTTGCAGCAGCTGGCTGGACTAGCTGCTTCTGGGTTTCGGTGCGCGCCTCTGCAATGTAGGACGCTGCAGCACCTTCTCTCTAAGCTGTTTAATCCGGGGATCGAATCTTCCTGTTCTTCTTTCACCGTTCTCTAGGTGTCTCCTCTTCCCTTTGTATTTGTTTTCTTGTCTGCGTATCCGTCGTTTTTTGTTCTTCCCATCCGTTTGCGTTCGCCCCCTTTGCTTTTTGCGAACCTGCAGAGTCAGCCCTAACTGAAGCGTTTGCTGGTGCTGCTTCTGCCTCGCGCCTGTACGGGCCTCTGGTACTGGCGCTTGCTGTTGACCTTGTGCCCTCTCTTATAGAGGACTGCAGCAGCAGCAGCAGCAATGCTGGGAAGGGAGACGGAAACCCTTTGGAAAAAGCGGTCACCTCCCTTGCTATGTGCCTTCCCTATTATGAGCCCTCTGCTGCTGCTGACGCTGCGCTGCAGCTCGGGCCGCTGCTGCTGCAGCAGCAACAGCAGCAGCTAGACGACTTGCTGCCCCTTGAAACTGTCGACTTGTTTGGCTTGCTTCTTCGACGAGGGCAGGAAGGATCAGAGCAGCAGAAACAGCAACAGCAGGAGCAGCAACCGGATGGGAAGGAGCCCAATGATAGCTTATCTTTCAAGCAGGCGGAGGATTTACTGCTTCCCCTTGCTGCACCACTGCTAGAGTTACAGCAAATAACCACTCCAACAAGTAGGCTCATGCTGCAGTTGCTTATGGAAGCTGCTGCTGCAGGTCCTGTCAGCTGTTTGTGCTGCTTAAAGGTTGCAGCGCTGCCGCTGCTTGAGCATGTGCTCCAAACGGCAGGCATTTCAATTCAGCAGCGGAAACAGCATCAAAAAGAGGCTTTAGGGGACACTGCTGCCTGTATGAGCAACGACAGCTCCAGCAGCAACAGCAGCGAAGGGAGCGAAGACGCTTTTGCTGTGCTCTGTCGTCTTCCATGGTTCTCGGCAGCAGCGCTAGACTCTAGCAGCAGCAGCAACAGGGACAGCAACAGCTGCAGCAGCACGTGTATGAGCGTTGACGAAAAGATGCAGGTGCAAGGTGGCTTGCTACTGATGTCTCAGTTGCTGGGTGCCGCACAAGGAAGCGGCTGCATGCATGCAGCAGCGGCAGTACCCGAGCTTAGGCAGCAACTTCAGAACTTACTTCAGCAGCTGCTGCAGGATTTGCTGCAGCTGCTATTGGTGAGGGGCCATGAACTAGCCTGGGAAGTTCCGGATGCGCAGCTGCTGCTCTTCCGGCTTGTGGGAATCGTGGCCTCAAGCGAACCAGTTGGGGCAACAGCGGCAGCAGCAGCAGCGTATCTGTTGTCTGCTGTAGCTGGATTCGTAAGTTTGCCTCCTGCGGCAGCAGCAGCTTCTGATGCTGAAACTTCGGACGGAGGAGGGAGGAGCAGCCCGAAGCAACATGTGCACCAGCGGGAAACTGTACTACAGCAGCAATTGGTGCGGGCTACTGTTGCCTTTCACCGCAGACTAAATGCGGACTGCAACAGCAAGGGCATTGCTGCAGCCCTGAGCAGCGAACCTTCCAGTACTGCTGCTACTGCTCTTGCTGGTAGCGCAGAGAACGCAGCGGCGACGGGGGTTGGCGGCAGCGCCTACGCGGCGTGCGTGCGATCGCTTCAGCAGATTTTCCTATCTACTGGTTGCATGCAGCAGCATCAGGAGGCAAGGCTGCTATTGAGAGTTGCTGCAGAGGGGGTTGGAGCTGCGTGCGCAGCAGCACTCGAGAGCATCAACAAAGGCAGCGTCGACGTGGAGGCTGAGCAGAAGGACCAGCAGCAACCACCTATTTGCAGGTTGCTGCCAGCAGCTGCGGCAGCTGAGGTGTCGATTGCTTGCAGCTGTGTCCTCGTAGGGCGATGGAACACAAATGAGCAGCA
The DNA here is from genome assembly GCF_000499385.1 of Eimeria necatrix. Classification (NCBI taxonomy): domain Eukaryota; phylum Apicomplexa; class Conoidasida; order Eucoccidiorida; family Eimeriidae; genus Eimeria; species Eimeria necatrix. Next base: position 71,690 of record NW_013654790.1, on the reverse strand, counting down.
GCGCGAGGAGCAACAGGATGAGGAGCAGCAAAAGGTGCAAAAACAGCCAGGAGCTCTGGGTATAGCTCTCCCCAGAAACCTGCTGCAGAGACTGTGCGACACCCTGTCCAATGCGGGGAAGTCCCTGAAACAGCTGCAGCACGAAGAGCAGGAGCAGAATCAGCAGGAAAAGCTGCAGTTGCAGCTCCTAAATGCTGAAGCAGCAGAAAAGCTCCGCCTTTTGGCATCAGCAGCAGACGGAACGGCAAGCGCGTTGTGCATATACAGCACAATTTTGCAGCAGCAGAAACCGCGAAAGAGGCACCACATGAAGCAGCGAAGGCAGCAGCAACAGCAGGAGCAAGCGCACGAGGAGCAGCAGCCAGCGACGCTGAACCCGGCTTCCTCTCTTCTGTTGCTCCTTGGCAATAAAGAGCTCACTGGGCTGCTAAGAGAGGTCGCAGTTGCGTATGTACAGCAGCATTTGAATCAGAAGCGATTGCAGCAGCAGCAGCAACTGCGACAGCAACTGCAACAGCAGCAGCTGCAACAGCAGCAACTGCAGCAACAAGCGCAGACACTATCATCGATCGTTTCATCTTTGCGATTGCTTGTTAAGAAGCTGCTGCAGTTGCTTCCACCTGTGGAACGAATTGCCTTCTCTCAGCAGTTATTGCATGAAAGTCTTGAAGAGGATGCACTGTTTCTTTTTCTACCTGCAGCCGTTCAAGTTGCAGTTTCTGCTGCTGTGCCAGAGGCCGACAGCAGCACTTGCTGCTGCACAAAGAAGAGTGCCAAAAATTGTAGCTGCAGCAGCTGCGTGCCACAGGTGCTGCTGCAGCGGTGCATTGCGATTTGCTGCAGCTCACTTCCGCAGAGCCAGCAGCAGAAGATACTGCCGTTGCTGCCAGCAGCAGCAGCTACAGCGGCAGCAAAGGACAGAAGCCACGTACTGCAGCGAGATGGCTTGGAAGTTTTGCAGATGCTGCTGCGCTACCTTCCAGCAGAGAGCAAACGCCATGCACTTGTGCTGTTGCAGCAGACGGAGGCAGCGTTGCTTCACAGTTGCTGCTGCAGTTGCTGCAGCAGCTGTAGCTGCTCAGATGCTCGTGGGTCTTCAGGCGAGGCTTCTGATTTCGATGCCATTGCGGCTGCACAACTTGCTGCTCGTGCTACAGGCTTGCTGCAGGGAGCTGCACTCGCTGGTCTCTGGGCTGGTCGCGGTGACAGCAGGGGTAACAACAAATTTGGCTGTGACCAACCTGAAGAATTGTTAGAGACGATGCTACTGCAGGCCTTCGCACCGCGTTCACATGGGCGCAGCAGCAGCAAGTGTGGGAGCAGCAGCAACAGTGACATCAACAACAGAAGCAGCAACAATGGCAGTAACAGCAACAGAAGCAGCAACGGAAGCAGCAACAACAGTGTGTGCGGCTGCGCTGCGCAGTTCGCTGCAGCTCGGGCTGTCGGGCTGTTGCTACCAGACGTGTTGCTGCAATCGGCCCTAGCCCAACAGCCAGGAGACAACAGCAGCAATCAGTGCAGCTCCGGAAATGACAGCATCAGTGACGGCAGCAGCAACGGCTGCAGGCCCCTTTTCCCCATTTTACCTGAAGGGAGGCCGTGGCTCACGGAGCTTGACGAGCTTGAACTTGAGGAACAGGAACAGCAAGAGCAGCAGCAAGAGAGTGAGCAAGAGCAGAAGCAGCAAGATCATGAAGAGCAGCGCGAGCAGCCTCAGGAACATCAGCAAGAAGGCCACCACAAGGTTGAGAGGGAGCTGCACCTGCAGCGCATGGCAGCAGCGCGCGTTTGTCTTGAGGCCTTGCACCCGCGTTGCACCGCTGCTGCGGCTTCGACAGTTGCTGCTGCTCTGTCGTCTGCTTCTTCCAGAGCAGCAGCAATAGAGGAAACAAAGGACCGCTGGGGCCCTCCCCTTGGGGACCTCCATTTGCTATATTCAGTTCCTGTGGACGAGGGCAAGGAGAAACAACAAGAGCAGCAGGAAAAAATCGCTGCTCTGCTGCCGCTGCTGAGCTGCCTTACAGCTGCCTGTGTTTCTTCTATCAGTGACACCAGCAACAACGGCGACAGCACCACGACTGTGGAGCATCTGGCGCAAGCGGAGCCTCACTTTACTTCCGTAGGGCCCCTGAGCCTGGTAGAGTTGGTGGTGGGTTGGGGCTGCTGCTATATTGTGCAGCAGCAGCACCTGCTGTCCACGTACTCGTTGCGCATGCAGCAGATGTCAGCAGGCAACGCTGCTGCTGCTGCTGCTCTTGCCGCGTCTGCCGGCTTCCCGGTAGAGGTGCCGTCCTTCCAAAAGAACAGCCAGCAGCAGCAAGCAGCATACTGTGCTGCTTTGGCAGCAACAGCAGAAACTGTGCAACAGCAACTTCAAGACCAGGAGCAGCAGCAGGCGCAGCAGCAAGCTGCCGGTGCAGCTGCAGCTGAGTTCGCTCTCTTGGAGGCGTTTTCTGCCTCTTGGTTGTTATTGTTATTGCTGCTTCTACAACAACAGCGGCAAACTCAAACAAGTCAGCAAAAGAGCGAGATGCGCCACCACGCCTCGACAACACCCGGCTGTTTTTCGGGCTCTTTCTTGCTGCTGCTGCTGCATGCACTGCTGCTTCTGGCTCTCTGTGAGAAACGGCCGCTGCTGCGGTTGCTGGCACTGGATGCCCTCAGACTTGCCGCCCTGCAGCAAACGGACACACAGAAAATGCAGCAAGCAGCACCTCACGTGAGCTCTGAATCCTAAGCCCCAATCCCAAAGATCTATGCCTTAGACCCTTGGATCCTGAGGCGGAAAAGTCGGTTTTTGCAAAGTACGATATTGCTGAGCATCTTACAAACACTGATTGTTTTGCTTTTGTTGCTGTTACTGCAGGTGCTGCTGCTGCTTCAGGAGGCACTGTGTGACGAGCGTGCAATAGTTAGGACCGCTGCCGGGGCGTGCGTGGGTGCTTGGACAGCCCGCTGCCAGTCGCAGCGTTGAATTCCAGGAGCCTGAGCATACCGATCATGCTGCTGCGAGAATTGCTGTTCTTGCTGCTTCAAGGCTTGTTGGCGGCGACAACAACGGCGCCGCAACAGCCGTGTCAGTTGAGTTCACATTGTTGTTACGCCATCAAGACGCGGCTCTCAGGGGATGAGAGTTGCTATCGCAGCTGGTGTTACTGCAGCAGCTGTGACGGTGGCACCAGCAGCAGCCGCTGCTACTGTTGCTGCTGTGAATGGCTTATTTGCAGTTGCACCTTGCTGCTACCTTTGCAGCGGCAGAAAACGAATGCCTGCCGCTAGCACGTTCTGTTTGACCTTAGGGCTGCGCCAAAGGAGTCCACCAAGGCATCGAATGCATTGAACTGCTACTTAGATTTGTCTGTAGTTAAATGTGACTAGTCGTGATTGTTTGTGACTGGTTGTGGCTGTCCGTAACAAGCTGCTTGTTTGTGACCAGCTTTAGCGAGCCACCGCTGCCGGTGAATAGCTTTGACTAGATCATACTAGTTGATGCTACGTAATTTGGTACATTGCCTCGGTCTTCGCCACGTATTTGCTTCATTTTGCAGATTGAGGTCCCAGTGGCAACCCATTATGTGGAAGTCTGCTCCTGCTGGGTTGCGTTCGTTCGTGCATGCAAAAGGACCACGGTGAAATAGTAGCACCGAGAGCGGCCTAGTATTAAAATTGTCAGTTCTATCTTGAGGAGTTGTTTTTAAAAATTGGCTCGGGCTTGCTCGCCACTCTACCGTGCGTGCCTGGTGCCTACAGAGCGAAATGTATGTTGTCTGGGGAAGGTACAGATAATCTGTGGACTAAGAGGCGGAGCTTTTCATTTCTTTACGTGTTCATTTTATTTGGTGGGGTATCCATTTGGTACGAACTCAACAATCTGTTACCCCTGCACTGGCGTTTTGTGTGCGTTTTTCCGTGGAGATACCTGTAGCGTCAGTGCGCCATTTTTGTCTTTTTGTATTCCTTAATTCAGTTATTCAGGTAAAAGAAAGTTGTGCAGTTTCGATTTGCAGAAAAAAAAGATGGAACACGAAACAGAGAGCATAAATGTACAGACTCGACTTGCAGTGGACCGGTGGCGGAGGTATAGAGGCTTCACCACGGTGTCTTCCACACAACCATTGCAGCCTCGCAGTGCAATGCTTCGCTAGTTTCCATTAAAATCAATTTCAAAGCTGCTTTTGGGGAATTAATTCGAAATTAAGTCCCCTTTTCACGAGTCCCTTTTCCTTACATGCAGTCCAACTAGCGGGCCTCCCGGGGCACCATCACCACCCTACCATGGACCCTATGCAACAGTGCTAGTGCTAATCTCCCAACCTGAACAGTTGTTCCTAAATTCGAAACTTCAAGTTCTATCGCCCTTAACGGATCCAGCTCCCGCGAAACCTCTCCTGTAATCCCGTTTCAAACGCCCTATTTGCCTCTCCCCGGTGCATGCGTTTTGTGTGGGACTCCCCCCACTACATTCACCGCAGCAACAGCCTCAATGCAGCCTTACCCCTGCTCTTCTGACAGTCCCACAGGCCCCCCTATGTCTGGGGGGCCAGCAGGTCCTGGGGGACTCAGCGGTGCCGTTGGGTTTGATGGCGCTGGCGATGAGGGCCTCAATGACAACTGCGCTGACGCCGTGATGTGCGCCGTGAGCGCCAAGAACGACAGTGTAGGCCACGGGCTGCGCCTTGGGCTGGCGGTGTTTGACCCTCGGCGGCCATCGCTACGTGTGGCGGAGATTGTCAGCGATGAGCACTTGACGGCGCTGGAGGCGGTGCTCATGCAAGTGTGTATACACTCTACGCAGCAAAGCAGAGGCCCATGCTGCACAGAATCTGTAGCACGGAGACTTAGACATGGGCAGAAAGGCAAAAGGCACCACAAAATAGAGCAGGACGCCGCAGCAGGGCGCGGCCAAGCTCTCACAAGCAGCATGTCAGCAGTAGCTGCGCTTGCTGGCAGCAAGAGAGTCTACTGTAGCTTAATATGGATTTTCTGCTCGTCATTAGGCTGTTGACTTGTTGCAGTGTACGTACAGGTTGGCGCTATGTCTGTATTGGCTCCTGCGGGCGACGGCGCAGCCTGGCTGCGGCGACTGCCCTATGTGGTGCATGCAGTTGGGGCGGAACTGGTAGAGGCGAAGAGAAGTCTTTTTTCGAGTAGGTTTATGAACTGATGACATGAGTAGCGAAGAGTCCTCTAACTCTCATTGGCTGAGCCGTGGCTTTCGTCCGTGACCTGTATTTTTCTTTTTAAAGCCGCCAATTCATGTATTTGCTCATTCGCTCTTCTGTTTGTCACTGTTTTCAATTCAGCGGCAAATCTGACACAAGACATTTCGTACCTTTTGCCTGCTGCTGCCCTAAAGCCAGCAGCTGCCAAAGAGCTTCGCCTAGAGATTGCCTGCTCTGCCTTAGCAGCACTTATATCTTACTGGAGCGTGAGCCAAGAGGGCTTAGGGTTTGGGCTTGGGGGAATCTTTGAAAACTTGGGATTGAAGGCATAGGGTTTAGACTTTAAGGATTGCACTTTTGGCTTCCGGATGATTCTGAAGCCTACATCAGAATTTCTGTGCGCTAAGCCCTGAAAGGGGTGCTGTGTTCGTGAACTCTTCACAGGGAGTGATTTGTTGACTGCAGCAGAGCCACGGCTTCATTTGATTAAGGTGTAGCTTTTGGGATTAAGGGTTCAGTGATTGGCTTTGAGGGTTTGTGTGCGAGCAGCTGGCGTCTGACGAGACTCTGTGCCACTCGTGCATCCTGGAAACGTATCCGATCTCGTCCTTCCTGAACGTTGATGCTGCTGCTGCTGTTGCGCTGCATCTGCTGCCACAGCAGCCACAGCAGCAGCGGCTGCAGCCGCAAATTCTTCCCTGCAGTACTAAATACGGGGAGGCGCACGCAGCAGCAAAGGACAGAATAAGTAGGAAGCAGGAGCAGCCCAGGTCTTAAAAGCTTATCACCAAGCCTTCAAGAATGGTGCATTGCTGTGTTTTTCTTCAAGTACCATCCTGTCTAGAGCTTATGGCTAAGGGCTGAGCGCCTGCCGCTCGTGTTTTGTGTGGACTTCAGGCGCTGCTGCTGCAGCCGCAGCAGGTGGTTCAGCTGCCACCACATCAGTGTTCAGCTTGTTCTCCCGCCGTTGTTGCTCGTCTTTGGGCGTCCGACGCCTCCACATTTTTATTTCCCAACCCCTTGTCGATGCTGAAGAAATAGTAAGGAGACATGACCTGGTGGAAGCGTTCATGCAGGTAGGTCTTGGGTGTACGTACCCCTCAAGTACCACTAAGAAACCAACCACCACTGCATGCCTTCTTGCTTTATCTTTCTTATTTTGCCCGTCAGCTGGCCACGCAGTTTCGGCGAGCGGCCGCCTCGTTACTATTTGCACTGCAAGGTTTAGCTTTTTGCACTTTGGGTTTAATGTTTGCGCTTAGGAGGTCTTTCGACGGGAGGTATTTCAACGCCACTTCAAGCACGTGTCAGACGTCGACAAACTCGCCACGAAGCTGCACAGAATTCATGCGGCAACGCAAGCAGCAAAAGAGACGGGAGGCAAACGGACGCCGTGGGTCCTTTTCTACACAATTCCTTTTTCGCATTCTTGTCGCTCGCTTCACTGTTATATTTAATAAGCGCTGCTGTTTGTTCCGCAATAATTATGTCTCCTGCTGCGCGTAGTGGCACTTCATTACTATTTGTCTTTTGGTTTCCTTTGTAAAGTGAAAGCTGCTTACCTTTGTGTTTCCCATGCGTCCCTTCTTTTCTCACAATTAAAATTTTGTTTTTAGGGTTTGGGGCTGAGCATGTCTGTATATATATTGCTGTCTCTGCTTTTGCATTTAGGCGGTTAGGCGTGGGTCTGGGGGATCTCGTGAAGCTCTACGACTGCGTTGTGGAATGCAACAGTTTGCTTGTACGTGGCATCTTTACTGCATCTTTTGCTTTCATGTGTGACCGATGTACTGCCTATCACCATTTTCGCCTTCCCTGCCCATGCTTCCCTCTTGTAGCCGATCGTTTTTAGTTATTTCATCGTGTCAAATTGCTAGTAAATAAGTACTTTGGTGCTTGGCCTTCTGTCAATTGAATCTCAGGGCCCCCTAGGAGAGTACAGCGGGCCTTGCAGCTCCACAGTTCGTTCTTATCTTTATACAAAGCTTCATTCCACAATTTCGTCATTTTCTTCATTTATCAAGCTGGTGGAACACTCTATCGACCTTGAAGAGGCCAAGAGAGGCACATATATAATAGACAGTCGATTTGACCCCCGCATGGGCGAACTACTACAGCAGCGCAACTTGCTGCTGATGCAGCTGCAGCAGGAAAGGCAGAGGGCTGAAGAAGTATTGGATATCCCAAAGCGAAGAGATGGAGATGCAGTCAAACTCATAGAAGACCCCACTCTAGGATTTGCCCTAAGAGTGGTAAAGAGAGATCAGCAAGCCGTTTTAGTAAGCCGCAATATATCCACGCATGCATCCATGCATCTGTGAGCGACTGATAATTTCGTTTATTTGTTTGCTTCTCAGTTCGTTTGTTTTTCAATTATTGGACTGCGCGTTTTTGATCTAGATTTGTGCCTTGCCTTCTGGTTGCTTATTCCTTTTTGCCATCAATGTATTTAGCCGTTCGTTTGATTCTGGGCTTTACTATTAACGGCTCTCAGGATTTATTGGCATGGACAATCTTTTGCTTATTTGACGCCTCAGAGCCGCAAGAAAGAATTCCAGCAGATTCGGTTGAACAAGAACGAGCTGCTCTTCTCTACCAATCGGCTGCGGGCTCTAGCCTCAAGACACAAAGACACATGCGACGAATACCAGCAGCTGCAATCAGCACTAGTTGACAAAGCAATACAGGTTAGATCAGACACATTAAAAGCTGCTGCTGTCATTGCTGCTTTGTACGGGCATGTATAGACGTCGAGTAGCTGGACAGTTGCATTGGATTCATCCTGGTAAAGGGGCGATCTAGTTTTTTCGTTTGTCTTCTTTGTTCAGTTTTGTTCGTGTGTCCGTTTGTTAGCTTCGTGCTTCTGTGCTTCTTCACCTCTGCCGAGTGCTCATCCTCTTGTCCGTTCGTCTCCTGCGTATTACGTACTGTGTGTATCTCTCCAATTTCATTTTTACCCATCTACTTGTTTCGGTTTTTACTTTTGGTGCCCTTGTCCGTTTGTCTTCTGGGTATTCCTTACTGTCTAACTCTGCCCAGTTTGATCATTAGCCATCTAGTCGTTTTTCCGTTGTTCTTGGTGCACGCACAGGTCGCGTCTACTTACTGGCCATTAGCAGAACAGCTGGCGGATCTCTTAGGCACAATTGATGTATTGGGCGCCTTTGCTGCGGTTGCTCTGACAGCGCCTATTCCTTATGTTAGGCCTCACATAGAGCCTGAGGGTATGCGTGCCCTTTCCTTTCTTATTTTCCTATTATTTTCCGCTTCTTCATCTTTTTCTAGTTCTGTGTCGGGGCACCTGTGCCCAGCTCTTCTGCTCTCCTTGCCCCTGCTCGTGTCGCGCTTTTTTGCTTTTTTAGGAGGGCTTGCTGTCCTCTTGCAGCCTCTGTTTTACACGCATATACGCAAACTCAAGTATACTTACACGACTACATAGACATCACTGTGCACAATTGTACTTAATTTAGATTATGTGTACAAGCACAGTCATACATATATTTACATGTAATACATATACACACCCCCACTACCACTACAGCCGTAATGCGCACTACGGTGCCGCAACTATTGTATGTTTTGTTCATCAGGCGGCGTCTTGAGGCTGGAAAGCTGCCGCCACGCCCTGCTAGAGGTGCAGGGCCTAGGGGGTTCCATCATCGCAAACGACTGCTTTATGGATTCGGAGTCTTCCCGTTTGCACTTGATTACAGGACCCAACATGGGAGGAAAGTCTACCTACATAAGGCAGGTGGCGCTATGCGTGTTGCTAGCGCAGATCGGCAGCTTTGTGCCTTGCAAAAGCTGCACCATGCCGGTTTTCAGACAAATCATGTGCAGAGTGGGAGCGTCAGACCTCCAGCTGCGGGGCGTCAGCACATTTCTTGCAGAGATGGTCGAGGCCACAGCCATTCTCAAAAATGCGGGGCCTCAAAGCCTCGTCATTGTCGATGAACTGGGAAGAGGGACGTCTACCTATGAAGTGTGTATCGGCAGCTGCTGCGATGCCGAAGGCTGTACTGTTGCTTGATCTCTGGTTGTGCGAGTGTTGCTACTGCTGAGATATTAGTCTAGTACGTAAACCCCGGATTATTTGTGTTTGCTAATGACCTCGTCTTTCTGCTCAGGGTTTCGGACTTGCCTGGGCCGTAGCCAAGGATTTGGCTGAGCGAGCTCGCAGCTTCACTTTATTTGCGACTCATTTTTTGGAGTTGGCATCTTTGGAGGGTGAGGTGGCTGGGGTCCGCAATTACCACGTGAAGGCAGCAGTTTGTAAGGAAAAGAAACAAATAACATTTTTGTATGACGTCAACGAGGGCCACGCAGACCAGTCCTACGGTGTTCAAGTAGCGCAGTTCGCGGGGCTCCCAGAGGCGATCACAACTAGGGCAGCAGCAATGAGCCAGCACTTGGAATGTGCGGAAAAGAGGGAGAAAAGAAGAAGCAAGGGAATTTTAGATGAGGCAGATCGAGACAGAGATGGGGCGCTGAAGAAACTCAGGGCCGTGGTCAAACACGCGTTTGCCGCTGAGACACCACAGCAGTTTTTGCAGAGAGTCAAAGACAGTGCAGACGAACTAAGGGAAGGACTTAAAGAAGTACAAAGACAAACGCAGCTGCAAGTTGCAGCTGCCTAGTCTCGCACAAGCGTGCATAATTCTTAACTCAGCAGCAGCAGTAGCTGCTCGTGCTGCTGTAGCTGAAGTGTCTTCTGCAGCAGCTGAGCCTAGTTGGCTCCCTTTCCACCTCGTCGAGAGCCTTTCGCGCCTTGTGGCTTTGCTCCTTTCTTCTTTGGGGCATCTGTAGCTGCAGTCGGCAGCGCGGCAAGGGGAATGTCTGGGGGAACGCATGCAGCACTCTGACCTTCAGACAGGGCAGCGTTTTGTGATTGCTGCAGTAGCAGCTGTTGCTGCCGTTGTTGCTGAGACTGGTCTAGAGGCTGCTGTAGCTTCGGCTTCTTTGATGACCTCCCGCGTTTTTTCGTAGATTGTGTCAAGACTGTGCCTTGCTCTTCAGTCTCTACTCTTACTGATGCTTCAGATCCTTTTGCTGCAGACTCTGCTGTAGCTGGTACTCTTGCCATAGCTGTTGCTTGTGTTACCAGTCCTGCAGCGACATTTTCTGGCGCTGCTACCGAAGGTGCTTTTGCAGCTAACGCAGGAGCTGTTGCAGTTTCTTCAGTTGCCACATGACGAACTGGATTGTTTGCTGCTCCCACCGGCGTTGCAGCACTAGCTGTAACTGCAGATGTTGCTGCTGCAGTTGAAGTAGCTGCCAGGGATGCGCCTGCAGTTGCTTTCGCCGCCTTATTGGATTTCGAAGTTGCTTCAGTAGCCAGAGGAACTGTTGAACTCATTTTTCTTTCCGCAGGTGCTGCAGCAGTTCCGTGAGCTGCTGCAGCGCCTCCAGCGCTTTTTCTTGAAGCATTTGCTGCTGCGGGCTTCGCTGCAACTGCGGGCGCTTGAAAAGAAGTTCTGCTCTGAGCGCTTGTGGTGACAGCCTCTATGCGTTTCTGTGGTAACGTTTGCTGCTCCAGCTTTTTTAGTTGTTGGTGCTGCTGCTGCGTGGTCAGTCTTTCAAATTTTGCTGCCGCTGCGGCTAGCCGCCCCTTTGAGTACGTAGCTAGTGGCGGGAGCGGCCTTGTGACAATTGCGGCAGGTTGTTCCGTTTGTTCTCTTTCTTCGTCCATCTTTTCGCTTGTGTCTTCTTCATCTATTTCCGCCTCTTCGGGCACTTCTGCTGGGGCTTCTGTACAAGAGTTCAGCTGAGGGGCTTTTTCTGTATCCTCCTCAAGCTCCGCTGTCTTTGCACGTTTCGAGAGGCAAGGGGGAGGCAGCAGCCGGTCGGGACCTCCAGGCCCCGCTCCGGGCTGGTTCAGTTCTGCAAAAGTTGCCTGGGGTCGCGGCTCCTCCTTAGGAGCAGCAGCAGCAAGAGAAGAGTCTTTTTGTACAGTTGTTGATTGGAGGGGCCCCTGAGGTGGCCGGGGTTGGAAGCTAGGCAGACCAGCGGGTACTGCTACAGTGATGGCGGCTGCATGCAAAATTGCACACTTTGAAAGGCAGTAGAAGGCGCGAGCAGCCACAAGTCCTTTGGCCTGCGAAGACACTCGAGGCCTGAAGAAAAGCCACTAGTTTGCTTCTGGGGAGGAGTTCAGCTCTGAAGTTCTACAGTCTAGAGTTTTGGATATACAAAGGACAGCAGCCAGCAGCACTGACAGGTCGTAGGGGGCTTCGCGCCAGCAGCAGCCTGCAGCAGAGTGAAAAGTCTTCAAAATGGAGAAGAGAGGATGGCGAAGTGAACAAACCTTGAGGGTAGCAGAGCTCGAGATTGCCATTAAAAGTCACTGACATTTTGCACAATTGTTTTTTTCAAAGTGAAGTTGGCTTTGCGTCGACGCACCTGTGGCGAACTGACGCAGAGAACTCTCTGGAAGCTGGTAGCCGTGCTGCAGCAGCCTGTGCAAGTTTTTGCCCTGGCTAAGGGCTGCATGCAGCGTGCATGCAAAAGCCTTACCAGAACAGCTTGAACTCCTCTTTGGATCTTAAGGGGCTGTCCTGGGGCGGCTGCTGCTGCTGCCGCTCCAAAGTGGCAGGCGACACGAGCCGAGGAAGGCAGTACACACTTCTGCCTGGCTCTTCTTGTTCTTTTATTGGGAGCACCCGATAGATGAAGGGCATCACTCTTAGCTGGCCGTGGGCCAGCAGGGGGCCCCCTGCTTTCTGGGGGCCCCAGCTGACGACTCGGACTCCAAAGCTGAACCCGGGGCAGTTCACGTAGGCTCGCTTTTGCTGCTCTTCCGGCTGCTGCTGCAGCACGGCGGAGTCCAGCATGTGCTGCATGGCGTCGCCGCAGTGGATCCAGCCCCCCTCTTGCAGCAACCGAGTGCGAAGACTCAGAGACAGCAGCGAGGCCAGCAGGGGCAATTCAAAACTGGCCAGTGCGATCTCAGCGCAGCCCTGATGCCAAATTGCCGAAAAAAAATGCCAAGACTGTCTAATAGGCAGCAGCATAGAGCACATACCTCCAGGCGCTCCAAAGATATGCCGCATTTCTCCTGCAGAATGGCCGCGGCAGCCTCGCAGGCTTTAAAGCCTTTGGCCCCTTTTTCAGACACCAGGAGAAGTGCGGAGGCGCCAGGCGCGGGGCACGCCAGTGCACGACCTTGCGCGTGCATCTGGTGGAGGCAAGGAGCAGTGAGGCGCTGCCATTTCTACTGGAGGTGCAATAATATAATTCAAAGTTACCGTGAAGACCCGGGCCACGTCCATTGCAGTTCGGAAACGAATTGGGAATTGGGAGCTGAAGGGAGCACACACAAACTATGTGGTGGATACACATGGAGAAGAAACCAACTGAGCGCGTACCGTCCGCTCTGCGAAAATGAAGTATACCGCCCAACAGCCGACGCGGGGATGGAAACTGAGAACTCTGTGTCGTAGCATGTTGAAGTTTCTGGGGGAGCACTCGGTTGCGGAACGCCTAGAAGAAGAGACAAGGTGATCGAAAGATGAAGCTTTCAAACTGAAAGTGCACAGTAGGAATCTACTTGGCAGCTTTGTCAAGTCCTGCTTGGACACGGGTAGCAGATTAACTGGCTCAGTTGTGACTCGCGTTGATGAGCGAGAAAATCCATTTGGGCCTGTTTCGGGGGCTTTGTTTCTGGCTCGAGAAGCCCACGGCCTCTTAAGAAGGACGCTGCAGTTCGTCTGCATTGGTGGAATGAGGCAGTGGACGGAAACTTGGGAACAGCCAGTGCAACGACTTGGTTGAAATGTTTTGTTTTTCTGCCAACTGAAGGAAATCTGTATACCTTTGTGATTTGAGGTGAATTCGCCTTCTAGTCGGACAATGCGGGGTGTACAGGCAGCTCCTAGAAAGCGAACAATACAAAAGCGTCTAGCTTTACGCATATACAAAGCTGATATGTGAAAAAACCCAACACAGTTTTATTGCGTTTACTGCACTTAGCAAAGGTCAGGCTTGGTGCGCACTTCTAGTTAGAAATGAATCATCTTCAAGACTCGGGTTCGAGTGTAATGCAACTCGAAAGCAGCGGGAAAGCAATTTACGGGTACCGTGCGTTCTTGTTTCGCTTATGATGTTTCTTCCTGTTTAATTATCTATTTAAATGGTGCTCTTCTCCGTGTACTGAGAACAGAGCAGAGCTAGAAGTAAACTGGCATACAGCAGCACACTCGTAGTGTGTTTGGGACCTGTTTCAAGTAGACAAGATGCGGCAAAAATTTAGCAGGAGACGTTCCGGCAGTTCCTGAATACGGTAAGGGCGAACCAGTTCCAGTATATGAAAAACACGGAGGCGCCAACGTTAGCTGGAATGATGAGACAGAAATGCCAGTCGTCCTTAATGGCGTCAAGCCAGGAAATCCCTGTGTAAGGGAGGAGCTTTGAAATAAAAATTGCATACAGCTCACAAACAACTATAATAGCAGCAAAAAGCATCATGCAGGCCCCCGTCACTACCCTCGAAAGGGAGCCTTCAGCTTCAACTTCTTGGGATTCACTGGGCTCCTGTCCTGCACTCACCGCAGCAGCAAATGCTGGGGAGACGAAGGGTGCTTCGTAGGCCGGCATCTTGGGATGTTGGCGTAAATAGTGTTATGCTTTTTGAGCTGAGATGAGTCAACGATTAGCCGCTCCGCGGTGGCTGCTTCGAAGTAAAAAGAGCAGCCTCGTTGCCTTAGCTGCTGCTGGTGCCGCTGTCTGCTGCTATAGTAGTGCAGCGCTCAGCAGCAAAGAACGCAAAGGTGAGGAGAGTCCGCTGGCTGCAGGTCCTAGCCTCCGTCAAAAAGCTGTTTGAAGTTGTAGTTACTAGAGGCCTTTCAATAGAGCCACACAGTGCGCAAGTACATAGAAGAGGCCCCAAGGGATGAATGCGACAGAGCGAGCCCGCCAGGGTAAGACGTGCAGTACATTCCTTGCCTCCTCATAGACTTTGGTCTGTTTTTCTCTCTGGCTTGAGATTATACGTAAATAAATAAAAAATGAGGCTAAAGGCTTGGAAATACTTTGTAAATGAGCATATCAAGCAGACAGCGGCTCCGGCGATTGCTGCCGGCGACTGCAGGACCATACAGTGCCGCGACTTCGAAGCAAGATCACTGTCGAGTGCCCTCAGATGATGTACAGCATTTTTCCCTTAGCTTTTCCCGAAATGCCCCTTATTTGATAAATGAGTTTATTTTAAAATGATTAGGACTAGTTGTTTCTCCTTTGCGGGCATCAAGGGCCGTTCACAAAAGTGCTGCAGTCCCTCTGCACGTGCGTGTTTATCCACTTGCTGCGTATGCTATATCTGTCTCTGCTGGTAATATGGGATGTGAATCCGTTTACAAAAAAAAGCTTAGTCTGCTCACTATTCTCGGCAATTTGTCGGGTGCAACAGCCGCGGCATTTACTGATAACTAGGCTTCTCGGCAAAAGTTGCACCACAAGCCCACGCCTAGGAAGACCAGCAACCACCACTCTATTCCTTTCTTGACCATTTGCCGGATAAATTACTCATGAATAAAGGAGCTCTTCTATTCTTCAGTTAAACACTAAGTGCATGGAGCTGAAAGACCACCATTCTCACGTGCGCGTTCAAAAAAGGTGTGGAACGTTCTTCTGCGTTTGATTGAACGGAGAAGATGGTTCCAATTTAAAAAATGACCAAATTAACAAACTCAGTGCTACATTAAAAGCTATTGAAAACAATCGACCCCTGGATTCTGTATCCAAGCACTATCTGTTCAGATTTCCAACCAGTCGGCACGGGCTGCGCCAGTCCGACGAACAGTGAAGCAGCGAATGAATATTAGTATGCCTACAGTGGAGCTACAAATTTTAAGTATATGAAACTGTCAAACTGTATCTAATTTCCTCCAGTTTTTTGGAGGAACTCGAAACTTGTAGATATTCGAGGTTGCGGCCGACACGTCGGACCAGTGGTCCGAAAATTTACGATCATCGAGACGCCCATATAGCTAATTTGGTTTTTTCTGTCGAAAAAATTCCTTGCTGTTTTTCAACTCATTATCCGCTTAATAGAAGGTGCCGTTAGCCAGGATCATGGCTTTTCGAGCCCTGCAGGCCTTAGCGTGCATTGTAGTGCGCCGAGGCGCCGAATATCTTGGCGGCAACTTAGAGCAGAATTCATTGATGTTTCGTCCCCGTAAACCAGGAGATTTCAGTTTTTTAAGCCACCTTTTTGGAAGTAAATGCATCCATTTCCCACGCGACTAGCAGAGACACAGTTTGCACGCACCGCAAATATCTAAGCGTACGCGCTCTGAGGTGGCGCAGCCCCTTATTGAACGGCCCTTGAGGAGCACTCATAAGAAGCAACTAGCCCCATATAATCCCATATTTATAAAATGCACTAATTTCGAAGCATTGTAGAAAAAGTAGATACCAAAAATCATTGACATCTTCTTCTATGGGCACTGGACGGCGATCTGAGCTTGAAGTTGGTACCGGCCCGTGGTCCTGCGGTCGCCAGCGGCGAAGCCCTGGAGCCCGTGGATGCTTAATGTGCACATGTTCTGACCGATTCAAAACCCTCAAGCAAAAATAGCATTTGTTTATGTTTAATCTGAAGCCACAGAGACACACCGCCCAGCCAATGTCTGTGAGGAGGCAGGGAATGCACCTCATGTCCTACCGTGGCGGGCACGCCCTGTCGCGTTCATCAGGGCCTCTTCTGTGTCCTTGTGCTCTGCACAGCTCTATTGGCAGCCTTCACTAAAGACAACTCTAATTAGCTTTTTGAGACAGGCTAACGCCTTTCTTCGCCCGCGTGCTTGTTGCCAGCGGAATCTCATCGCCGTGGGCTTCTTGCCGCGGTGCGCTGTTCCATAGCGGCAGAAGACGGCAGTGCAGCAGCAGCTAAGGCTGCGGGGGTGGGGCATTCATTCGAGTGGGAGAAGACCTAAGCGCTGCAAACAATCGCTGAGTCATCTCAACTGCATAAACACCAAGATGCCGGCATATGAGGTGCTCGCTGTCTCTCCAGCCATTAGCACGGCAACTGAAGGTGGAAAGACGCAAGAAATTTTATCACCATCTGTGCCAGATGCTTTTGTTGCTGCTGCAACTGACAGTTCACCTGCCAGCGGTTCCCGTCTTTGTGTGCTACTCCCAACGGAAGGAATAAAGCCGGGCAAGTCTGGTGCTGCGTCTAATGCCGAGATCCCACGTGACGTGGAGTCAGTACACCCCAAAACTTCAGCAGCTACACTCTCGTGGACTGTTTCTGAATCTGAGGATAGGGATTTGAAGTGGCTTGCAGAGGGTGAGCACGACAGCGTACGTACACCTCGTGGCTGCCGTTTGCTGCAGTCTTCACGACTTCCCGAAAGCACATACTGCAGCGCAGATTATGAAGGCTCTGAGCCTGAGACGAATGACACTGCAACTGAGAATGGAAGCAACCGCGACAGCATCCGCGTGCAGGTGTTTGAGAAGCTGCAGCAGCAGCGGGAGCAGCAGGAGTGGGAGGTTCAGCAGGCGCTGGAGCGGCAAGCATCAAGTCTGCGGCAGCAGTTGGCTTCCTTGCGTCGGCAGCTGAAGGCTCAGCAACAAGAGTCTCTGCTGCAGCAGGAGTTACTGCAGCAGCGGGAGTCTGCATTGCAGGCTGCAGCAGCAGAAGCCGCTCAGCTGCGGACTCGAGAGCAGCAGCTGCGGCAGGAGCGAGAGGCGCTGCGGCGGGCCCATGCTGAACTCCAGACGGAAGTGCAGCAGGAGCAGCTGTCAGCAAGGTCACAGCGAGCCAGTGCTGCACTAGAGTGGGCAAAGAAGTTGACTCAAGAGCGAGAGACTTTTGCTGCGCAGCTGCAAGCGCTGCAGAGCTCTAAAGAGGCATGTGCGGACTCTGCCAAAAAGCTGCACGAGGAGGTGCTGCTGCTAAGGCAGCAGCTCCGAGCAGCAGCAGCAAGCCATCACTCTGTTGCTACCGCCAGCGGCGGCAGCAACAGGTCGCTGCACCAGCAAATTCAGCAGCAGCAGCAGCAGCAGGGGAGTGGCATTCGGGGCCAATCTGACAAGCAGGCAGCGCCTGGCTTGGGAATAAATAAAGACATGTCGCTGCCGCAGACACCCCGCGGCAGCAGCAGCGGCTTGCCCATGCTGCCCCTTGCGTCTCCCCGCATGCTGCGCATGCATTTGTCACAGCAGCAGCAGCAGCAGCGCCAGTCATCCGAAATACAAACGCCCCCCTCTCTAGCTGACGAGCTGCAGAGCACTGCGTTTTCCAGCAGCAACGGCTGCAGCAGCAACGGCCCTTCCGCGAAACAGCTGCATGAACAGCAGCAGGCACAGATGATTGCAAAGGACTTCGTTGACCTTGAAGCGGGGCTTAACGGCAGCAGCAGCGCCGCAGCATCAGACGATTGCTGCACTAAACAACTGAACGCCTTCACACGGCTTCTTATGTTTCTATGGAGCCCCTTTTTAGAGTGCCCAAAGAGAAACAGGGCAAGACGCGATTCTCTGTAGGGACCTTAGCAGCAGCTTCGCTGCCGCCGCTGCGGCAGGCACTGCGGTGCTGAGGCCAGTGCTGCAACATCTACAACAGCAGCATCTCCCTCTTCGTCCCTCTGATAAATGCAAGCACATAGGTTTTGTTCTTTCTGCTGCAGCAGCAGCAAGTTGTACCGCAACACTTGCTGCGTGGAATTTCAGCGGCAGCACGCAGCACCACTTGCTGCATGAAACAGCAGCAGCTGCTGCAATTTTTCTGCAGTTGTTATGGCTGCATAATAGTTTTAATTTTAACCCTGCGTGAGCAATGAAGACTGCTCGTGTCAATCGAAGTTTTTGCTGCTGCGACAGTAGCCGTAGCAACAGGATCAGCACAAGGCTGCTTATGCTTATCTTCTGTGCACGACTAGCCTAAATGTCGCGCTAAATAAAATCATTAAAGATGTGCCCGAGACGGCGATGACGTTGAAAGGCATATCTGCAGCACAGCACCCAAGCACAGTGTCGGTGGTGCTGCTGCTACTGCTGCTTTTCCTGATGCGACCAGGTTCTTTGTTGCTGCTGTTGGGTGCTAGTACTGCAGCTTGCTGTAAAGCCCACCGAAATCCGGCAGCGGCAGCTTAAGTCGGGTGCCTCCAGTCGCTGTCCACTGCCACTGCCTCTCCTCAAGATCCCTGAGAGCATGCAAATTGTAGCAGCGGCAGCAATGAAAACACTTACAAGGGAAATATCTAAGTAGCTGCGGTGGCAACCCAACGCGCAATACGCTCGTGTTGGTCTCACTCTTTAAATCCTAAAAACGGCTCTAACGGCGCTTGCTGCACCTGATTTTCTGCTGTTGCTGCTGCTCCTGCTGGCAGCGGCCGGATGCTGCACGGTGGGGATTGCGTGACGGTGCATGCGTTTGCTGCGCTTCCCAAGACAGCGGCAGGGGGAGGCCAGGCGAACGCCAGTTTCCTCTGTTGCAACAAAACAAACCGGGCTCGACAATTTTGATGCCGCTGCTGCTGCTGAACATGCGACCAATGGATATACTGCTGCCACATCTGCTGCTGCTAATGCAGAGAAAACTGCCGCCGCAGCAGACAGTCAAGGCTTACAGGAACAGCAGCAAAGGCGCCTCCAACTGCACTGCCACCTTGGGGGTTCGAGTGCAGCAGCTGTGGCTGCTGCAACATTAGCTGCAGCCCCAGTGACAGCAGCATGCTGCAGCGGGCCGGCACACGCACAGTGCCTTGCAGTACAGCCGACGGCAACATGAGCTGAGCCCCCTCCTGCTGCTTTTCTGCTGCTGCAGCTCCTTCAGGCAGCAAGCTGGAGCGCACCCGCAGCCAGTGAGGCAGCCACATGTCGTCCATGCCCCCACGCGGCGCCTCACCAGCAGCGATGGCAGCAGTAATGTCAGCAGCTAAAGCTGATCTTCCCACCGCAGCAACGTCTGCAGTCGGACCACTGGTCACAGGCGTCTGGAGTTTCAATCCAGACGCGTTGACGGCTGCGGAACCCTCCAAGCTCTGCACAGTAGGAACAGCAAGAAGCGTACTCAGAGTTAGCACTTCCAACGCTTAAAAATAGAAACAGCAACAGCAGAAACAAGCAACAAACAACGCTCTACAGAAAGCAGCACTGAGACAAGCGCAGCAGCAGGATTGCGGCGCCACGACATCTCACCAAATCGCAATCTTGCTGCTGCTGCTGCTCCAGCTGGTAGTCCTGCTGCGTTTCCTGGTACATGGGGTACCTGACCAGCTTGGCAGCAGCCACAAGAGGCAAAACGCTGCGCGGCAGCAAGTCAACAAACGCAGCAGAGGCTGCGCTGTCTCCACTGTTCTCAAACAGAACCCAGTACGAGCCTGCAGGAGCAGCACGAGCAGCAAAAGCAGCAGCAAGCGTCAGCAGCAAGGGCTTAACGGGAA
Organism: Eimeria necatrix; assembly: GCF_000499385.1. NCBI lineage: Eukaryota > Apicomplexa > Conoidasida > Eucoccidiorida > Eimeriidae > Eimeria > Eimeria necatrix. The sequence goes on along the minus strand of NW_013654790.1, from coordinate 52,132 downwards.
GAAACGACGCAACTTGGGGGCCTCTACGAAGTAGCACAGGGTCTCTATAAAGCAGCATGGACTTCTACGCGCGAAAACCCGAAAGCTTCAACCCTTTACCCTAAACCTGCCATGCAACTTGTCTGCTTCTGGTCTGATGGCATTTGCAGCAAGCCCGCGGGAAACTGAAAAGCCAGGCGCCTCCGGTGGAAGGCGCCACCTATAGCTCAGCAAGCTTTCTAGCTGCTGCTGTTGCTGTTGCTCCTGCTGCGGTTGCTGCTGCTGCTGACGCAAGTCGAACATAATAAGGGATGACGACGCGTCCACCGCAAAAGCATCGTAAGTAGCGAAGCCTGCTGCTGAAGCAACTTGCTGAACCAGCTCATCTGCCCTGCTGCTGTCTTTGCTCCTGCTGCTGCTGTTGCTGTTGCTGTCTGCTTCGTGAAATATGCGCAGCAGCCACTTGCTGCTGCCTGCAGCAACACAATTCCAGCGCCCGAACGCTGGGGGATTTTGCAGCAGCAGCGATTCCTTCTGCTGCTCTTCGTGCTGCTGCTGCTGCTGCCCGTCCGCCTTCGGTTCAAACGGTTTGGGAAATACGTGTAGGTACACGTGACTAAACAGATTCACTAACGAAAATTTCACTGCATGCAAAAGCAGACGCACCGCAGGTCCGGCAGCGCATGCAGGACCAAATTAGTGGGGTCACAGCAGCTGCAGCAGCAACTGCTGCTGCAGACACCGCAGCAGCAATTGCAGAAAGCGAACACAGCAGCATCCGCGACAGGAGCTGCAGCAGCAACTGGAGCAGTAGCTGCAGCAATGACTCACAGTCTGCTTCATCTGGATATCGAAGCACCACAGAGAGCTCAAGCCGCAGCTCTGCGACTTCCTGCTGTTGCTGCCGCTGCTGAGCAGCAAACGGTGTGATGCGAAGCCTGTAAGACTTGTAGGGAGAGATCGCGAGAGAATACGGATGAACAACCATCAACAGCCCAGCCTGCAGCAGCAGCAGCAGCAGCAAGACCTCGCCTGGGGAGCAAGATGCAGCAGCTACATCAGCAGCAACACGCGGCTCACCTGCTGCTTGCAGGGCAGCAGCCGCAACATGTTGTTGTGCGTGTCCGAACAGATTGCTGCCTCAGGAAGAGAAGCCATGCGCTGCGCGTAGCCCTGCGGCTGCTGCTGCTCCTCTTCTTGATCTGTTGCTGCTGCTGCTGCTGCAGCAGCACTTGTTTGTGTCACCACAGCATCTGTTGCGCTTGCAAGGCGCGATAAGGCGCTGCAGGTTGTTGATGCCAGCGTGTGCGCGAGACGGCTCCACAGCCTGTAGCAGAAGGAGCAGCAGCAGCAGAAGCAACAGCAGCAGCAAGAAGTACCTCTGAAATGAGACACCCGAAATACCTGGCCGTGAGGGCAAGAGCAGCAGCAGCACAAGCGCGAGGAGCAGCAGCAGCAGTGTGCGCAGCAGCAGCAGAAGCAGACCTCTTCTGGTGGTAAGAAGGGTGCTGTGAGAGCCCTGCCCGCAGAAAGGCCCCTGGAGGCTTTGCTGCTGCTGCTGCAGGCCCCCACAAGTTCGCCTTCCATCTTCCCTGTGTCAGAGACAAGTCAATGAATGAGTAAGCATGCGGCAGCTCCTGCTTCTGCTGCTGCAGCAGGCTGTTGCTGTCTTGCTGCAGCAGGTGGGTGCTGAGCAGCCGGGCGAGGTCCAGCGGGAACAAATGGGCATGCAGCCCGGACCCTGAGTAAACTCCATCTGAAAGCATTCGCAGCAAAAGAAGCAACTTGACCTACAGAGACGATAGCATCTGCAGCAGCAGCTGCAGCAGCAGCAGCTGAGAGCAGCAGCAACAAAGGGCAGCCTCACCGAGAATGCTGGAACGCAGCCGCAGGTCGAAGTGCGCAAGAAAAAGGCCCCGAGAGCGCAGCGGCTCTGTGAAAACAACTTCGCTGTAGACTTCAGGTGCGGCTTCTGCTGCTGCTTGTGCTGTCGCTGGCGTGGCTGCTGCTGCGTCTGTGGCTTGCAGCCGGGCCAAGCAGCAGCAGCAAAGCAGCAACAGGAACACTACCCACGATGGTGCTGCGCGTTGTCGCCTACATTTCTCTGACTGTCTTGCTGCAGCGACAGCAGCAGCTGCTGCTGCTGCGGCTGCAGCTCGGCTCATAGGCAGCCGTTTGCTGCTGCTTGTTGTAGTGCGTTCTGCAAGGAGCACCGGTTGGTGCTGCTTCCACTGTGGTGCTGGTCTAGCACCTGCTGTTGTTGTCGCAGCTGCTGTTGGCCTTGCTGCTCCAATGTGGATGGTCTCCACTGATTATTAGGGAAGAGCAGCAGAGCCTCCCTGTTTTAGTGCAGCTGCCGCAGCAGCTGCTGCCGCCACTAGCGCTGCTGCTGCCGTCGCTGCTGCCGCTACTGCTAAGACTTCGCCTGTTGCAGTTTCAGCAAGTGTAGCCGCTGTGTTTTTTGCACTCGTCGTTTCTTGTGAGAGCTGTTTTGGGGTCGGTCGCGGCCCCACACGCTGCGGCACATGCAGCGCCTTGCTGTCTTTGTCTTGTCCTGGTACAGCAGCCGTAGCAGCTGCTGCAGCCAGCGCCGCAGCAGTAGCAACTAAAATAACAGGCAATCGTTCAATTGTCCCAGAGACAAAGCCCAGCGAGCTGAGGTAAATGGTGGGTCCCACGGGGTCTCCGCCGACGGGAGCAGCAGCTCGTCGCTGCAGCTGTTAGGTTGCTGTTGGCGGTCCTGCTGCAGCTGGTGCACTCAAAATTGTGCTATAAGGCAGAGATTCATATAATTATTTACTCAGGAAGCAGAACAGAGGGTCAGGGGACAGGCGCCACCACAGCAGCAGTAGCCGTCAGTGCGCGCTGCCGATGCAGTAGCAGCAGCTGCAGCAGCAGCAGCAGCTGCTGCTGCTGCTGCTGCTCGCGAGGCTGCTGCCGCCTTACCGCCAAACGACTGCTGCAGCAGGAACTCCAACGAATCTCTGGGTTCGTTTCTTTCTCTGTAGGCGCAACTGCTGTCGCTCGCAGTGTATGTACAGAAGAAGGGCGCAGCAGCCTGCTGCTGCAGCGCAGCCCAACGGCAGCAAACGGAGCAGCAGCAGGTGCTACTGATGCAGTGCTGCAGCCATCGCAGCTGCTTAACGATAAGTATTGGAAGTCAAATTACTTCTGCAGAACTTCTATTGTGGCCACACTCGGCGCCTGTAGCTGCTACTGCGACTTCCATGCCACAGCAGCAGCTGCTGCTGCTCTTCTGAGTAGAGATATTCGGACTGCGAAGCAAGGGGTGGAGGAAGCAGGGAGCTCAGTAGCAAAACTAGAAGCACTGCTGGCGTTTACTGCAGCAGCTGCAGCTAGCGCTGCTGCAGCGGCAGCAGCTGCTGCTGCGCAATCCGTTGGACACTACCGCAGCAGCAGCAGGTCGCATCGACGAACATCTACAGAAGCCGAAGGAGGATAAGCACTAGCAGCATCAGCAGAATAAACAGTCGCTGTAGAGAAAGGTCGCTACTTGTACTATCAGCTTCGCTGCTGCCTCACCAGAACGCCAGCAGCAAATAGAACGGCAACAGCAAATACAACAGCACAGACAAAAGCAGCGACTTCAGCAGCAGCTGAAGTGCGGGAACTGCATCAGGAGGAGTCTCAGCAGTGTATGGCGTCTCACTGCAATGCGCGGCGCTGCTGCAGGTCGTCTGTAGTAAGCCGACTCCACTTACACCCCAAGCTGCTGCAGCTGGAGCAGCAGCAGCAGCACAAGCAGCAGCAGAAGCGGCAGCAGCAAGGGCACCAGACCATGGGAGCCCAGTGCACTAAGAACGCAGCGGTTCGCCCCACCTCAGCAGCTAGTGCAACTAGTGCTGCGGCTGGTCTGAACCTTGCTGCTGCCTCCCCGGGTGCAGCAGTTCGGCCCGAGGAGCCATCTGACGTGGCGCTGCAGCAACAGCAGCAACAGGAACAACAGCTGCTGCGAGAAGACCACCTGCGCATGCAGCCAGAGGGGCAGCAGCAGCTGCTGCTCCAGTCGGGTGCAAGCGCGTTTAGCGAGATCGGGGCCTCAGCAGCAGGAGCACCTGGGACGCCAGCGCATGCAGCAGCAGCGGCCGCTGCTGCTGCTGCTGCAGCTAGGCAGCAGGGGGCGCCGAATTGCGGGCTGGGGTGGAGCGACCCGTCTGCTGCTGCTGCGGGCAGCAGCAGCAGCAGCAGGCTGCAGCGGCCCCAGCGGCGGCTGTATCAAGCGGAAGCCGTGGCGCCGCCAGCTGCAGCATCTCGGCCCTTAGCAGCAGAAGCAGCAGGAAGAGGAAAGGCCTCAGCTGCTTCTTATAACGATAAAGGCTGTGTGGACATAGTTGGCGGTGAAGCAGCAGAAGAGGTGGCCCACGGGGACCCCTTCCAGTGGTCGTCTTCTGCTGTTCTGGATGGAGACGATGCTGCTGCTGCTGCTGCTGCTGCAGAAGCTGCTGCTGCTGCTGCGGCAGCAGCGCGCGGCTGCAGTGGCAGCAGTAACCTTCAGATGGAACTTCTGCGTGAGGTTAGTGGCGGCAGCAGCAGTAGTAGCAGCAGCTGCTGCAGCAGCAGCAGCAGCTACAATGCATACGCGCAGCAGCTGCTGATGGAATCTTCTGTTGTTGGACCTTTTTTGATGCTACCGTGGAGTGAAACTGATAAGGACATTAGCAGCAACTTTTACCTCGAATGCGACCCTCCAGACAACAGCAGCATGAGCTGCAGCACGGATGCTTCAGCTGCTGCCGCCGCTGCAGCTGGCATTCAAACGCAGCCAGTTGCCATACACAGTCGAGTGCCTCCTCCGAGGGCTTCTTCTATGCCTGCAGGGTCAGCTGCTGCGGGTCCTTTGCTAGAGCAAGAGCAGCTGCTGCAGCAGCAGCAGCACCCGAAGCACCGGCGGCGCGGCTCCCAAATAGATTCCGGGCACGACGGGCTCTACATGACGGAGGGCTGCTGCGGCGGCAGTTCCCCTTCTGGTCAGCCAACAGCAGCAGCTGCTAGCACTATTTCGCGGGCAGCCAAAGCAGTTGCAGCAGCAGCAGCAGCTACGCACCCTTTGGGTTGGGTGGGCGGGCGGTGGGCGGACCCTGAGGGTTTTCTGACTCTTTCGCAGAAACAGCAGCAGAAGTTTTATGCATGGCGTCGCATCAGCGACGCGCTTGAGCAGCAGCAGCAGCAGCAACCGCAGCAGCAGCAGCAGGCTGTGCCTCAACCTCAGGTGCTGCTGGACCTGCCTTGCAGCCGCAGCATCCGCCAGGGCTTTGTGGGCGACTGCTCCTTCCTTTCCTCCCTGGCGGTTCTCTCGGACTACGAGCGCCGCCATGGCTTGCCCGTAATATCTAGCCTGATTTACCCCCAGAAACGGGTGCAGCCAGGAGCTGCTGCCAGCTGCACCCCTGGCAGCAGCAGCAGCAGCAGCAGCAGCAGGTACCGCTCTCGCCCTGTGTACAACCCCCGTGGGATGTACGGCGTGAAGCTGTTCTTCAATGGGGCTCCCCGCAAGGTGCTGGTCGATGACTATGTGCCCACGCGGCGGGACGGAAAGCTGCTGTGCGCGCATTCTCAGCAACCGTCCGAGCTGTGGGTTTCCTTATTGGAAAAGGCATTTGTGAAGCTGATGGGTGGCAGCTACAGCATGCAGGGCTCGAACCCGGGGGCCGACCTGTACCACTTGACTGGCTGGCTCCCTGAAACCATCCCGTTCCGCAGCGACGTCCACACTGGCACGCCAGCCACGCATACTCCCATCGTCACTGGAGGAGAGACGGACGAAGTGCTGCAGAGGCAGAGACAAAATCCAGCGTGGGATGTCGTTTGGTTTCAGCTCAATAGGTATGTTTTGGAAGGGGAGCAGTTGGCTGGATCCTTTGGGTATAGTGCAATCGGCTTAAACGCGCAAATAGTATGTTCCATTCAGCATGAGCGGTGTATATATTTTTTATTTATGTATGCTGCCTGAAATGGGCTTAACAGAAGGTGGAGTTGGGAAGTAGCTTGGATTTGGGGTGGGTGTATGGTTGGCTGCATGTTGGGCTAAGGCTGTGACCGTAGATTTGCTTGCCTATGTTTATCACTTCGCCTGTTTGATTGTTTCTTTGTCACTTGCATATCATTTGCTTTGTCATTTATTCTTTGTTCGTAGCAGTAGCTCGTCTGCCGGGGTACGCTGTTGTCTCAATGTGCGCTTTTCCTTTTTGCTCGCATTGCTACTTGTGCTACCAGGGGTCTCAGTGAAGGCCGGTGCGTAGCTTGCTTGGGCACAAGTGAAGTTTTTGACGCGGCGCCAAGCGGCCTCGACTTCCCTGAGGGGGTTTCTGTCAGCACAGGTATGTTTGTGTCGTCGGTTTATGTGATCCTCTTTTCATTGTTCCTTCCAGTTTCGTTTACCCTGATCGTTTTCTTTAGAATTCATATTTCATGCTCGTTATTCTTCTGTTGCTGTGCTCGTCACCCCAGGTATAGTGGCCCGCCATGCCTATTCCGTCTTGCGCCACGCGGAGGTGTTTGGCCACCGCCTTTTGTACGTGAAGAATCCTTGGGGCTGCATGCGCTGGCGTGGAAAATTTTCGCCGGGGGACAAGAAGACATGGACCCAGCAGCTGAAGGATGCATTGGACTACGATCCAGCAGTGGCGGTGAGTCTGAGGGCCCAGGGTTCAGTCTTGACGCTCTGCTGGTGCTAGGTTGGATAAATTCCGGCTGAGACTAAACCAAAACAAGGCATAATGGAGGCTCTCTAGCCGCACCCTTTTAAGCCTGTAGTTCACGCTGAGCGTCGAAAGACACTTGAGGCCTAAGCCCGAGGCCTCAGCAACCTGTGAACTGTGACCAGTCGTTGTGGTCCTGTTTTTGAGGCATTTTTTGGCTGATGAACAGCCTCCGGCTTAGAAACGATTTCTTACTGAAGTTTACGTCTTTCCTGTGTCTCTCTTTGTATTTTCCAGGGCAAGGAGGACTGTGGTTGTTTCTGGATTGAATGGCGCGACGTGGTGCGATGGTTTTCGCATCTTTATGTTTGCTGGAATGCAGCCTACTTCCCATTCATCTCGGAAGTCCACTCAAAGTACGTCGGCAGCGGTGGCAAAATTATGAGTAGCAGCAACAGTAGAGGCTGGGACAACGGCAGCGGTAGTAGCAGTAGTATTGTGTGGCTTCATCGAGATACGAAGATGCGCATTGAACCGTGATTGCGTATTGGTTTCGAACAGCCTCGATATGCATGCCTCTGTCAACCTTTCTTCCTGCGCTTTTCTGTCAGGGCTCATCACTTATCGTTAAAGTTTTTGACATTTCCATTGTGCTTCGCATTTTATCCTTTGTAGGTGGGAGCGGTCTCGGTTTGTACGTGAATCTTTTTTACCAGATGACTCTCACATGGTGGCATTCAACCCACAGCTACACCTCTCAGTTGCTGCGGGCGCTGTTAAGGGTCGGCTTCTGCCCCCTTATATTTCATTTCCTTCCTTGACAAATGGAGATCTTTTGGCCGTGGATGGCACCTGCGGCAGCGGCAGCGGCGCAGCGGCTGCTGCTCTGGCAGCAGCAGCAGCAGGCGTCGGGCCTGCTGCCCTGGCTACCCGCAGCGTCAGCGGCGACGCAGAGGACAACAGCTGCTGCTGTAGCAGCGGCCCATGCAGCTGTAGTAGCAGCAGCGGTTGCAGCACCCCAGTTGAACTCTGGGTGCTGCTGTCTCGACATGTGCGAGAGAGGCAAAGAGACCTCAGCGGCAAATATCTGGCGGTCCATATCTATGAAGGAAATAGCCGAGTTTCCTGCCCCCCTCCCCCGGCAAAACAGGGCGTATATAGCAACGGCGAGTGCACTCTAGTCAAAGTTCGGCTTGACCCCAAGGCGCTTCACGCAGGAACAGGTGCTGCTGCGGCTACTGCTGTTGCTGGCGGTAACGTGACCGAGGCAGCGACTGAACAGCAGCTGCAGCAGCAACAGCAGGCCAAGAATGCGGTGGACAAGCCAGCCGCAGCTAGCAATTTACTAAGGGCCCTCGATTACGTACTGGTCGTCAGCCAGTACTCGCAGAAGGTAAAGAAACCCTGAGAGCAAAACCGCACTCCAGCCTAGGGCCTCCGTTTTCTATTGAAATCCTCCGTTAAATGATACACTGTGCCTCAACTTTTGCTGCTCAGCATTCGGCACTCAGATGAATGTGTTGCGCGGGGTTTAGGCTAGAACTATTTTTAGCGCTTAGGATGTAGGGCTCTCAGTTCAGTTTCTTGCTCTGCTTTAGGACGAGTTCAACTTCACAATGAAAGTCTTCGCACACATACCGGCGGCATTGAAGCCGCTGCCCCCGCTTTTTGGCCCCGAGTGGAGTTCAGTCTACCTCAAAGGTATTCTGGTTTTGCTGCTGTTGCTCCTGCTGCTGCTGCTGCTGCTTTGCTGCTACAGTTGTTAAGCTTTACGCAGTAGCTACCGCTGCCTTGACGCTTGACATCTGTGTGGTTTTTCTATTAGTGTTCGATTGCCCGCTTCAACTTTGATGAGGCGTGCATAAAAGTCGTCTTTGAACTACCCTATCTTTATCATTTGCGTCTCCTCGTGAAACGTTTTTGAATCCGTCCCTGAGACTTTCAAACCTTTTTGTGCTTTGCAGGAGAATGGACACGGGAGAATGCTGGGGGCTGTAGCAATGATCTCTGGAACTTCTTCAGGAATCCTCAGTTCAGGATCACTGTACCAGAGCCCGTCGAGGCCGTCTTATTCCTGGAGTGCCCTGAGGCAAGACACACACAGTGCAAAATATGGTTAAGGATTCAGGGTGTGGGATTGAGGGCTGAAGGCTTAGGATTAAGGTTTCTGAATTGAGGGTGGTGGTTGTAGATTAGATACTGCTCGACTTCAGGCTTAACAGCATGCTGGGAGGGGAACGTTTCAGGTCTTCAGGCGGTGACTATGGGGTTCAAGGCTCACGATCTAGGGGCATATGGCCTAGTGTTCACGGTCTGCGTGTTTTTCTCCAGGAATATTCGGTGAATTTGCGTTTGTTCTCTAGTCGTATTGCTACTCCGCGTCTGCTTCGTACTGGAAAAGCGATGACCAGCGGTAGCTACAGAGCCGGGTGCTGCTACTTGTCGAGTTCGCTGAATGCCGGGGAGTACACCTTGATCTGCAGCACCTTCAAGCCCGACAACTTGGGCCCTTTTCAGATAGGCCTGCACCACAGGAGTAGCATCAGCAGTAACAGCAGCAGCAGGGCTAGCAGCAACACCAGCACTAGGAGCTCCCCCTTGACTCTTGCGCCGATGCCTTACCCGTACGCCGTCCCCCCTGACCCCCGCCTGTATTATGAAGCCATCAAGGGACCGTCGGCAGCTGCCCGCGCTGCTCGCCATGTGTGGGGACGCGTAGCTCTACAGCTCTCTACGGCGCCAACCAGAGTGAGGCTGCGTATGCCTGGCGCTTTCAACTAAGAAATTAAGTCCCGGCCTACACATGTCTGCTTATTTCTTAAGCAGATGCTTTCGCCTCCAATTAATAGCTTCTGTTGCATTTACCGTTTTAGTTGCTTTCTGAGTTCGCTGGGCCGCCGCAGGTTTCTCTGCGACTTGAAATTCTCGCTAGAAAGCTGCCATTGAAGTCGACACCTGTTCTTTCCCTGTATCTGTTTGCTCCTACGGAGAGCAACAGCAGCAGCAGCAGCAGCAGCAGCAGTAAAGGAGGGAAGCAGCTGCAGCTGGTCAAGAAGAGTGACCTTGAGGGAGGCCTAAGCGACGACGGACGGATGAAGTCGTCAGCAGCTCAGGACCTTCTACAGCGAAAGGTACTAGCTTATTTGCATTAAATACGCACAGACTGCACTTGTCGCCGATAATCTGTGTCCCTTTGTCTATTTATTTAGCTGCTTCCCTGTTTGTCTCCTTCAGTGCTCGTCTCTGTTTCTTCTTCAGCCTCCCTGCGCCGATGTGCAAATTCCAGTGCATTTTTGCCATTCTTTGTCTGTCAATGGTCGCGTGAATGTGCTTGTGCTCATGTTAGTGCCGGCTTGCTTCGCTGCTCCTCTTTTTGTCACCTTTTACCAAGTTTTCCATGTTGCTTATTCCATCCCTACCATGCCTCAGCGTGTTTGTTTGTCATCATCTGATTATCTTTGGCTGTCTCCCTTTATGCTGCTGTGGCAGTCTCTAGCCCCTACGGACAAAACAAACGTAGCTAGCGGGTGGCTCAGCTCAGTGCATGCTTTTGTGTTGTGAGGATTGGGCTACAGTAGCAGTATAATGGATACGGGGGTTTGTAGTTGAGTTGCAAGCAAGAGTTGGGGTGTCTGCACATCGCGTTACTCGAATGTATCTGCAAGGCTGAAGAGTACCGCTCCTTTCAGTAATCGCACAAGTAAAAATTTGGATGTTAACGTAGTCTCAACGTCGCTTTGTTGAATTTGCATGCTCCGTCCACCCAGCCAGCCTGCATTCTGGCTACATTATGTAATCTTTATTTCGCCTATTTCCATTCTTGTGGGGGTGTATTACTGATGATACCTTCAGGGGGTGTTGAATATCACTCTGGTTGAGCTCAGTGATACAAACCATGCCTACATCGTCTTCATCTCGACTCCCCCCAAAAACAGCAGCAGCAGCAGCAACAGCAGCAGCAACAGCAACGTTGAGGCTGGTGCTGAGTGGGAGTCCACGCCTTGGTTGTTACACGTTATATCTGACCACAAGGTGCAGTGCACAGCCCTGTAGCTCGAAGCTCATATAGGCAAATGCACACCATAGACAGCAGCGGTGAGACACAGCGTGAGCCCGTAGAGCTTGTTTTTTTCTTTAATTTGCCTTTGTTATTATTTACTGTTGCCACGACTATGTATTGTAATGCATTATTTATGTACTTGTATTAGCTGGGGCTTCGTTTTATTTGCCGCCTCCAAGAGTGCACAAGGAGGACAGATGCCCCAGGGCTTAACGCAGAGCCCCTTGCTGACCACCTGCAGGCGCAGGGTCAGGTAACCGCTGAAGGGATATTTACTTTTTCGTTTGGGACCAAACGGGTAATTTGTTTGTCTGAGGTCAGTTCTTTTTGTCGAGCGTTACGGATTATGTGCGTAGATGTAGTTGTGTGCATGCGATCATGCATAAATGTATGCGTCTGTATGTGCATGTTCGTCTGCGCGTGCCCCTGTATAGGTACAGGTGTACGTTACACATTTATATAGGTGTGATTACATTTGTATATCGAGCGTGAAACGCCATGATTTTCGTGTGTCTCCTTAAGCTCTGGAGTACTCATTTTTTCCCAGAAATACTCTCAAAATTTTGTCTGTGCCGTTTGAACAAAGTTTTCTGTATACCCACACTTCGTTAGAGACATTTGTACACCTTTTGGAATAATAAACACGCCATATCTGTGCAACTTGTAGCTTGTTGAGCAAAAAAAAAGTAAAGAAAAACGAAATTTTAGAATGCTGAATGATGACACTTTCCAGCATTTTCCCTTAGCCTTGTCACTACACAAGTATGCCTTTCGAGAAACGAATGGAACAAGTTAGCGCATGGTATGCTAGAGTAAAGTCAGGGACGCCGTGGCAACAGCATGCGCCAAATGCACACCGCTTCGGTTCGCTTTTTCCGAGCTGCTTTGGCTGACGCGTAGGACCGTTTGACTTTACCACGTTTGCAGCTCCTGGCTCTTCAGTCTTCGAATTGGAACACTGTCTCCTCCCCATCGGCAGTTTCGTACAAAGCCTGCCCAGACAGTTGACAGTGCCCGATAAGTTTATTCTTTTTCCTTTTATGGCATCCATCGGACTTTTCCTGAGCACCGGCCTGTGCAACATCAGCTTTCGTAGGCCCTTCTGGAGGTCCCTCTACTGTCTCCACTGGAAGCCCCTGGGCAGGGGGCCCTCCGCACATGGTCTTCCGAGAAACAGTACATGCTGGAAGAAGCAGAAATGGGTCAGCCCCCAAACGTGAGGTGGCGGGAGGCAGTGAGAACAGGTGCTGGAACGATAAGCCGAAGAGGCCTGTCAAGCGCGAAGAAACTGGAAGTCGCAACATTCTCTGCGTGAAAAAAAAATGTCTGTTGAAAGCTTATTCTGGCAGGTTCAATCACTGAGTAATACTTTCTCGTTGTGTTAGAAAACACGAATTGCATTCGCAGTCCCCTTGCACATGACCAGTGGTCTATGTAAAGGCCAGTGCGTCATGTCAGTCCGCAGAACCACATAAACGCGCCGAAGAGTAAACACGTTGCTTCTTGCTTAGAGATTAATAAACAAATTATATGGCGAAATATGGCCACTGAACCTTTTATTAATTCAAACTCTACGCTGCCTTCACACTGGTGTCCAGTCGATGCCAAAGGGCTGTCTGCAAGTCGCTCACTGCTGGCTTTCGACAACCCGTCCGAACCGTGCAGTGGAAAGCTATCTAATTACCTTAGCTTGTTGTTTTGAAAAAACAACACTATCGGAATTCAGTAGGTTTTTCATTACGGTAAGCGTATTCAGCTACAGGCTGTTTGCGATATGCTGTTGCTTCTTGCCATTTCAGCATACCGAGTTGTGTTGTATGCATCGGAAAAACAGGCACACACGGTTTTTAGTGAGCGGCGCTGTACGATAAGCTTGACAGCATCCAACGGCGCTAAGCAATCCGTACTGCCAGCTCACAAAGCGGTGTCAAGGTGCACCAGTGAAGTGTCTTGGTTTCACATTCATCACTTGCCCTGAGCGTCCCTTCGCTTATGCTGGGCCCTTGCGTCGATTGGCCAAATCCAGCTAGCTACGGTCACTTCAAACAATGGCCGTCATTAGTGGCAGAGCAAAATCGTACTTCCAACGCCTCAGTTCTGTCGCCTTCAGACTGCCACTTAAATGGGGTTGCAAATGGGTAATAATTTTTGCTTGGAACTAAATTTCAAATTTTGTGTTTCTCGGCCGTTTACCCCGACAATTTTTTGACGGGAAAACGGGGACCTGGTGGTCCCCTTGACTCTATTTATGTGAAGTTATGGCGAACGCACAAATGAAGTGCTGACTTGTTGCTTTTACGTGGTAGGTATTCATGTACTTATACTTTAGTTCCATATATTAATGTTTAGCTCGATCTCTGTAGTACAGTATTGTGGGCGTCGGCCACAACCTTACAACCACAAGGAAGCGAAGCTGACAACAAGCATTCATTCTTTGTATCTAGTGTTCGACATTTTATGGGAACACAAACCATGCTCTTGTTGGGTGTTTTAAACTTGTGAAGGGGTTTGAAGCTCCAAGATTGTGTGAAAGCTGTGCCCACCTGCAGTTCGGTGCGCTCCTTCGCAGAGTAACGAACTGCCCATGTGGGTTGGCTGGTTTGTAGTTGAAGGCGCATGGATTCTGTGATGTGCCTTGGTTGATGGAGATGCTGAAACAGGAGTTGCAGTGATGTCAGAGATTTAGTTCGGCGAGAGCAAAAGATCGTCATCATCCAGGGAATCCACTTGGAGTCTATTGCAGTACTAAAGAAGCCTTTCGCCGCTTAAATTTAGAGATCCGACGGAATCTGGTACACCAGACGTAGTACGAATGATGGCAAGTAACGAAACCCCCCAGTAGCTCTCAAATCACTCTAAGTTCTCTCTTAAACTCTCCCCAAAACACCGTTTCCGTGTAGCGAAAATTCTATGGGGATGCATGCAAGCGCAATATCTGCAGGACGCCATGTCTCTCGCAGTGGAGCTTAGAGGCAGAGAATTATATGCGAACTCAAACTGAATGGCATATTGCTTCATTTGGCGGAGGCGGGCATGGCTAGGAGATATTCCTTGCTGCTAGCATCAGCCCATGGCTTTACCTTCCTTATATCAGTGCAAATTTGGCTTTCCTGATTAGCGCTCAGAAACAAATCATTTTCAAAGAAAAATTCACCGTCTAGAAAGCACATAGCTATTGTTTTTAATCAATTACGAGTCTGGCTCACGCGCACTAGGGAAATAATGGCCCAAGGTGTAAGCAAAGTGGAAACTGAGGAAAAGACGCCTTTTGAGAGGAATCCCGCAAAGATTCTGATGGTGCACGTTGTCTGTTTTCAAAAGATCTGATTACGGCGAAGCGCATTCACTGAAGCGTCTACCCCGTCATGCGGTGAAGTAAGCACTGGCTAAAGGGTTAACAGTTAATCTGCATATCGAATCTGCGACTTAGCGTCTAGGAAGCAAAGAAAAACAGTCACAAAAACGTTTTGATTACCCTAATTCCTTCCCAATATATTAACAGAATCGGTACGTGCTCCGGGTTCTGCTCAGACTCGAGAACACTCAATGTTCTGAGGTGCCTGCGCGCTCTACGGTTTTTCCTGCGTGATTGGCAATCGGCAGCAAAATTAAGCTGTATGTAAATTGTTGTAAGTTAAAATGCGTTCTTGAAGGTGCTCAGTGTTCTTGAATCCGAGCAAGAGAGAACATCGTTGCGGACTAACGGCAATGAACGTGGGGCCGTCAGTGAAGCAGAAACAAGGAGCTTGAAAACGTTGAATATGAAAAATTGAAAAGTCAAGAGATAAATATCTACATCAAATTGCTCAGTAAGAATTCAAGATCTCTGCGGAGGTATGGAAAGCTAGTTAGCCTATTGTAGCGTGCAGTGGGGCACAGAGTTACTGCCCTAAAGGCCTGTCGCAATGAGGGCCCGCGAAAGCATCTAGCTACAAAATTAGCCTTTGAAGTTTCTATAATGCAAAATAGAGGCTACAGAAGATTATGACTGGTGTGGAAGACAAGTATGGGTTGGGAGACTCCCCTACTCGCACTGCTAGACCAGCTGGGACAAGCAAGGCATGCCTACACAGATATCATGGAAGAGACCTTTCGGAAGCCAAAATCGATCTGTTGTGGACGCCTTTTGAGCAGGCAAGATCAACATTATTTTGATGTATGAAGGCAACGCTTTGTGCGATCAAGCAGGCAGTTGGTGAGGAAAGCTGGAGGATTTCCTAGTAAGACTTGGACTAAGACGTTAGTAGAAACAACTGCACGCTATTTTGAGCACAAGTATTGCATAAGTGCTGCACTGGAAATTGCCTGCATACCCTCTTACTGTGCTCTGTTGAGTCGGAGTTGGATGCTCGGCGTCGCCGCGGAGCGCTGGACCCTCTTCCTTGTACTGTGTTTTCCGGACTTTAGTTTTTTTTTCTTTTGCTGTTTCCTGGAGGTTCACCGTCGGTACTTACCTAGGCTGACTCATTTCTACAAATTCTGAAGTTTGTTCGAAGGTGTATTCTGCCCGTGCTGGACTTGGTGATATGTGTTGTCCCGCGGAGCCTTCCATCTGATGCTTAGCATTACAGCCATCTTCCGACAAATATTCTTCCACACCAATTCTTGTCACCAAAGACGTGAAGACCTGGGTATAGCTCTCAAAAAATCGCAGCACGACAGGGCAGTCCTCAGAACGCGTGTTGATATTCCCGGAAGCGCAGGCCATATTAATTATTTATTGTTCTGCCTACAATGATGTACATATTCGCTCACTTTCAACTTGTGCTGCAATACTGCCAGTGTTTGGCTGAGCAGGCCTTCATAGAACGCTCCCACCTAGTTTAGGACTCCAGTTGACAACGCAGCGTGGGGATCCGTTAGAAAATTGCTGCTTAAAATTATACTTTTATAATGATTAAACAACTCAATTTTCGTATAAGCTTATGCATGCATACAAACTTGCACACGTTCTGCTATAAGTAGTGCTAACTCTACCACAGGTGCTACTGTCGAGTTGCATGTGCCCAAGACTAAATAACTCATTGGCAGTTCCACACTTTTCTTATACATGCCGTGAAGCTCTCATCTCTATTTTAAAGTATGATAATCATTCGATCTTGCGAGCAGAGAGGCCCTGTACAGCAAGTGGACTTCGGGTTATGGGATCCTAGAGTGATACCTTGTTGCATAGGTTATGCTGTAATTAATTAGGGCGCTTATACCTCTTAGTGTCCAGCTCGAGACAGAATTAAAAAGCGAATACTACATCGCTTAAGAGCACCAGATGCAGCGGGAAACGCTGCTGATAATATTCCCGATAGTAATAATAGCCGTCGTTGATGACCAGGACGCGATGCTCCTAAAGTGTAGAAGCCCTCGCGTCCTCCCTATTGGATGGGCGGCTTCTCACTTGCGTCCAATCTGACTAAGTTTCGTTTTTTGTAAGTATAATAGTTTTCTGGCAAGGTCAGCTCATTTTGAGCATCAGAACAGACGGCTGAAAGGCTCCACGGGGTACAGAGCGGTGGCGCTCTTCTACATTGTCGAGGTCTCTTCCACTTCTGCTCCATTTTCCCCCTTCTTTATTCTCCTTTTGTTTTATCTAATTTTTGCAACACTATCTGTAGAGCCCTTGCTACCTACGTGCGCCGAATATCCGGAAACGACGCTCTTGGCCGCTTCGTTGAGCACCCCCTCCCAGATCCGCCCTTGCGAATACTGGCCTCATTAGGGAAGGCTGAGTTGGAGGATTAGCGACTCACTTCACCGATTTTGAGGGAAATAAGAGGCGTTGAAGGTTAACACACTTTACGACGTAAACAGAGGAGAGCGCCGGGCTTCGCCTGGTGTATGATGAGCTCCACGCAAACGATCTTTCCGGACTACTCCCCTTGAGATACACGCGGGGAGCAGACGCAACAACACAGAATCAGTTGCTGCTGTAGCAGCAAGCACAGCAGCAAAATCAGGTACGCATTGAGGCCGCAAGCATGAGTCCACTGCGGGAGGATCGACGTTTTTGGAGTTTGTGGCTTTTTCTCCTCCTGCTTCTTCTGATAGCTGCTGTATCAGCCACAGGAGCAAACGACAAAGATACTTCATCAGGGAGTTTGAACAGGGCAAATGGAGGGGCGAAACCGGCTGCGCCGCAGCACCCAGCTAAGGAGGGGGAACAGGCTGAGGAGCGGAAGGCTAATACTAAAGGGGAAGACTTGGCTTCTCCGCAAGCTTTAGGCTCAGCAATAAGAGATGTTGAGAGCAACAGTGCAGGGAAATCAGCAGGAGCTGCTCCGGCGCCTGAGGGGCCTGTGCTTGCAGCGGACGGGACTGCAGCAGCCACGGGAGCCTCTGGTGACGCAGCAGCAAGGAGTGAGAAAAACGGAGCTGCAGCTGCTGCTTCTGAAGAAGGCGAGCGACAGGAGCCACAAGATCCCATGTATTCGCGGGGGCGTGCACTCTCTGCGCCTTTCGTGAGACACTACTCCAAACAGATGGTCATTTTGTGGGAGTGGTACACGAAAACCACAGGGGCAACAATGAACGGAAAGCGCAAACAAGACGAAGACGTAAGTTCGTGCGGTGTGTTGCTCTTAGCAACGATAAGGAGGAACAGCAAAGCTATCGCACTTAGTACTAGTTCAAGTGTGCATCATTATCCTGAGAACGCAGCTAGCCAGGCTGCTGATATAATTCTTTTGATGGGATAGGCGATGCGAAGTTAAGTGCAAAGGGCAACTGTCAGGGGCTGAGGGTAAATAGCTCATGGTGTTCTCCCACGGCTGCTCGCCAGTTGCCAACAGAAACAGCTGGCCCCCCAGTGATAGACTTTTTGAATGTTCAGGCCCTTCTAGTGCATGCTCCTTCGCACTGGCAGCACAATGTGCGCTTCAAGGCCATTTTCGATGGTCACGGAGGTTCTGCTGTGTCTCGGACCTGCGTGGCGCAGTTTTGCAACATCTTTGGTGGGGCCCTACTTCATTTTCCCTACTGTAGAAGCTTTTCCCTTAGACAGTGTAGATCAATTGGCGGAGAGAGTTTAGTTAAGGGTCACTCTGCTGTTGGCTGAGTCCTGGCAAAATGCAGCGCACGTGTGTTTCTTGGCTCTGTTGCTTTAGGGAACATGCCGGACTTATCTCCAGAGAGCTTTAAAAGGACTTCCTTGATGCTTGATGCGGTGATCCAAGCTGATCCTGTGCGTCATGAACGAGGTGGCAGCACTGGTAAGAGAGCTTCGCTGTTACGACGAACACAGTTGCATAGGACTGGTTCAGAGCAGGCAGCGTATTGAAATTATTTGGAGTTTCTGTACGTAGCAGTATTTTCTAGCGGCATCTGGCTTGTCATTTTTGTAGTTCCACCTCCGCAGTTCCCCCTGTGCAGGCACATGCAGCTAACTTTTCCTTTTCTCGCCGAGATTGGCTGTTTCTCCGCAGGTTTAATTGTTGCCATCGAGAGGCCGGATGAGCGGGTCCCGAAATTCAAAATACACGTGTCAAATATTGGTAAGCAAGCAGCTATGTGATGCAGACGAATGGCGTATAGTTCTCTTGCGTCAAGCCTATTGCGCGATGTTATTCATACAGTCTTAGTTAAAAGCATGGATACAGTTTGTTCGTTCCTGCCCAGAGTGCCCAAACGTTTTAATGTTCGGATTGCATGGCGCTACTGCTTTGTAAATGAACCATTCCATAGTTTTGTTGACTGCACGGCAGTGTTGTTGCAGCTCCATCGCTTCTGCGTTGCAGACACATCGCAGCCTGCTACTGTGTGCTGATTTGCGCTTCAGGAGATTCTCGGGCCTTTATATTGCACCGAAATGGCAACTACACGATCATGTCGAAAGACCACAAGCCGAACGACCCCCAAGAAGTCGCACGGATTAGCCGTGCAGGTGGCTTCGTTTCGCGAGTCCGAAAGGTGTACCGAGTTGATGGAACTCTGTCCGTTTCAAGAGCCTTTGGAGACATCGTGAGGCAACATCAAAGCAGTATAACACACACATACCAACTAGGCTCTGTAGAACTTTTCCGGTAGTATTCAGCAGAGCTCGAGTATTATGCAGAAAAATACATAAAAGTAACGGTCAGCTTCGAGAGGTGCGCGTGAAAGCAAGAGGAACGCTTCCCAGTTGCAAGGCTCTAGATATACAGAACTGCACAACAGAAGCAGCAATGCAATGCTTCTGCAACTTCGGCTGTTTAGTTTCCTGTGTTTCCGTTTGTGCGCTTTCATGCGATGCAGCGCATGAAATCGAACGCATCATTGCCAGCTACCGAGCAGAAAGTAGTGGCGATTCCGGACGTGCGCACGTTCGAGGCTTATGAGGGCGATTACATCTTTATGGCTTGCGACGGTAAGTTGCTGTGAGCACTTTGAGTGATCGAAGGGTCTCAACTGATTCCTATTCGCCTTTTTCTGTGCATTCGAATTTGCGATTTTCACTATCGAACCACATTGTAATGGAGCCGGGACGGAGCGCATGTTTTATGCTCAGGGATGTTTGAGGCACCGGGCATGAGTTGGGACTACGTCGCAAATTTGCTACAGCGCGAATTGCAGGTACACTTTGCGAGAGGTCTGCATGTCTTTATTGTGCTTCACGCTGCCGCCACAGCCATTCGTGGATTGATTTGTGGAGTAAAGGCTAGCTGCTCTTTCGTTGCTCGAAACACGAAGGGTTGCTATATTAGAAACCTCGTTGACGTGGTTTGACTACGTGCCCGTGCATGGCTCTTTCAGAACACGAACGATAATCTGGTGGAGACAGCGTTTCGGATGCTGAACACGGCGTATCTTCTCGGGTCGGCGGACAATATTTCTATTGTGCTGACCAAGTTAATGAGCAGGAAGAGAAACAGCAGCGTAGTCAAGAGATTTACATACGACTTCTCAGGTGAGGCGGTTTCCTTTGAATGGGATGTGAGCGACTTTGGGCTGCATTCCGGCAGCACTGCGTTTGTACGTCAGTTGATTGCAGTTTGGCCACATATTCTGTGCTTGAAAAGGGATGCGATATTTGCATAGATGTCTATTTCACTAGCGAAGGAAGCTGGAGGTACTGTGTTGAGGAAGTGGTGACAGCTGAAGACTGTCGTGGCTAGCAGGGTAGCTAACTTAGTAGCATCATGACTGACTGACTAGCAAAGGATGTTATGAAGCTGGACCCGCCTTGCTTGTGTCCATTGGTTGATGCAGGTCGGAGAGAATTTGTGGAAACTCAACTGCTGTTGGCGCCGAATGTTTATCGGAGCGGCACTTACCACACTTCAGCTGGTCCAGTGGTCACGCTGTTTTGATGCGATCTCGTTTGGCCGTTTCGCCACTCGCTTTTTTGTGATGTGCGGGACTGGAAATGCGCGGTCACTTTTCCGGCGCTTTCCGTTCCCACTATGTTGCTAATATAGCGCCCATCATCGCGTTTATCTTGAAATTGATTTTCTCGTTTGCCGTTTGTGCTGCCTTATTCCTCTCGAGTGCGCTTTGTTTCGTGTGATGCAAGGAGTTGTGCAACTTCCTCACGGGAGTCTACAAGGCTCTGTATCTGTCTTCATTTCTAGGTGCAGCCTTTTTCTTGCGTTTTTGCGTCATACACTGCTCCACTGAACGCCTTACCCAGCCCGGCTGTGCCTCGGAAGTTGGACTGCACGCAGTGGCTATGATCCATCGTACGTCTGACAATTTCTCGCTTATTCTTTGCCTTCTTAATTATGTTTCCCGGGCGGAACTTTTCAGCTCTTTTTATTCAGCAGAGTGAAATATGACACCTGAGGCCGCGGATCGGCATAAATAGGAAGCCTAACAGAACAACGGTAGCGAGTTCACTGATATTCTGTACCAAGGAACCCGCGCGTGCCAAAGGCGGCTACTCACAGTCCTGTGCAGTACAAGTTATTCTTAGAAGTAGAAAGTAGTTCTAACGGATTGCTAGGACACAGAGATTTGAAAATCTATTGTATTCATCAAGCCGCTGGCGAAACAAGCGAATCTGTGAATGGTGCCGCACAAGCGGCCTAATTTCAGGATTCGAAGATGCGTTTTGCCGCGTCTCCAGGGCCCAATTAGTCGTAAATATTGTTGAAGACATATATGGCCTGGCTTGCAACTGAAATTGCCGGAGACCTTTTTGACTGCGGCGGGGGGCCGCGTCCGAACAGCCCAGCCGCGAGTCTAGAGGCGAACTTGAATGTCGCTAGGCTCTGTGGTGGCGTAGTAAAGGATCTCTTGCCACTCTGTCGATTTTTCGACGAAGTCCGAAATGGCTCTGCTGATCTGTTCATCTAAGTCTCTAGTGGAGGCTGGGCTGCAGCAGCCTGGGGGGGAGTTGCTGCAAGCTGCTGCTGCTGCGGGATCTGCAGTCCGCTGCCTCTTTGCAGAACGGCAGAGTCCTTCGGGCAGCAGGCGAGTGCAGAACTCTGGGGAAGCAGCTCTTTCGTGTTTCGCGCTGCAGCAGCAGCAGCAGCACTCGGGGCCACTTTCTCGGGAGCTATGGGCACTTCGGCGAGAAGCAGCCGCACCATTTCTTCTGCAGAGGGCTGCGGCGAGCCGGGCAAGTTGTTTGTCAAGTTGGAGAACTCGGAGATCAAGTGCAGGCCCTGGGAGCTGCAGTCTGCTGCAGTGCCGGGACTCAGCCCCTCCACTGCAGCAGAACTGCCCTGCTGCAGCAGCCCGCTGGCCTCTGCAGCAGCAGCAGCAGCAGCAGCACTTTCGGGGGGCTCGTCGCCGTCAAGAATGGCCAAAACCTCAGCTGCAGGGAGACACAAGGCCTGCCGCGAGTCCGCGTGGTCCCCAGCAAGTGAGAAGAACTGGCTGGCCTGCGCTGCTGCTGCAGCAGCTGCAGCAGCAGCTGCAGCAGCTGCTGCAGCAGCAGCTGCGGCGGGGGCCTGCGGGTTCACTCCGCGCTTGCTGCTCTCACTTGGCAGCAGCTCCCGGAAGCACACAGCAGACACATCCTGCTCGTTCTGCTGCTGAGATCCTGAAAGAATGGCCAAAACCTCAGCTGCAGGGAGACACAAGGCCTGCCGCGAGTCCGCGTGGTCCCCAGCAAGTGAGAAGAACTGGCTGGCCTGCGCTGCTGCTGCAGCAGCTGCAGCAGCAGCTGCAGCAGCTGCTGCAGCAGCAGCTGCGGCGGGGGCCTGCGGGTTCACTCCGCGCTTGCTGCTCTCACTTGGCAGCAGCTCCCGGAAGCACACAGCAGACACATCCTGCTCGTTCTGCTGCTGAGATCCTGAGGAACTGGCAGCAGCAGAAGAGTCAGGAGAAGTTGAACAACTCTTTCGAGTCTGGCTAGATCTGTCGGCAAGAGCAGGACATGCAGCAGCAGCGGGGCTGCAGCTGCTGCTGTGTCTGCTGCCTTCGACAAAAATTAGCTTTTGAATGAACCGAGTGACATGTGAGGGGCAAACCTGGAGGGTTCTGGTGTTCTGCAAGTGCCAGGCACTTTGCGGGTTTGCAGTTCAAAACAGATTTGTCCGGAACTGAAATCTGAATTAAGTTCCTGGGATGTTCAATCTGTTTTTAAACAAATATGAAGACAGCGTGAAAAGAAGCACAACGTGGAGGCCCTACCAGTGTTGGTCTGCACTTGTTGCTGAAACCGGCGCTTCTCAGTTCCGGAAAAAGATGCTCGATCTTTTCTGGACACCACGCGTCATCTGGGAACTAAATGGAGCATTCAATGAGTAAATGAAAATGTTCTGGAATAAAAAAGGCCAACTCTGCTAGTTTTGCTGCTGCTTCGTGTTTACCGGTGATGGCTCGGGCGGCCTTTCCTTCAAGGCTATTGCGGAGTCGCCGATCTGAACTGACAGTCGAAACTCCCCAGAAAGTATTATTTTGCTTCAGCTCACCGCTTGAGGATGTGGGCTGAGGCGTGATTGTGGAGAGTTTCTCTCTGCGCTGGTTTCCCGCGAGGTTCCGACAAAGTTCTTGGCAAGCGAGGAAAGCATTGTAGGTGGGTGTTCAAAGCAGCTTCTTTCTTTTATGGTATTGCTATTGCAGCTGGTTCATTCACACAGAAAATGAAGATAGCATTTAAGATAGATGCATGGTGCGCAATGAGCTCGCGTGTTTCGAACTTTGCGGTGACGAACTTCGCAGAAGACAGGACGGTTCCCAGCTGGCTGTACAGGGCAGCAAGACTTTGGCATGATTCAGCATCAGATCATGAACAAAGCATTGCCTATTCGACTCGCAGGACATTAAAAGGGGTTTCACGAGGAATAATGCACAGTGTGAGGGGTTCTTTCTCAAAGATTCGAACAGAAAGCCTTTTTTCCCCTTTCCGCAGCGCCGGTTGCAATGTAAGGATTCGCAAGTTTGACTGGCCGTCCTAAACTGACATTAATTCGGCAGTGAAGCCCTCAAGCTCGCGGGTACATGCAAACTTGAAAGGCATAAAATGCCACTAATGAAGGCGCTAAAGTGCAGAACTTTCCCACGAAGAGCATCAGCGTTTGCCCTGAGGTTTCTCTTTGACTAATTGCAAAAGAAGTGAACTACGCACGCGCCAGCCCAGTTTAAAGAGGGCGAAGTCCGTGAAGTTCAGCTTTCCGAGTGTCAGTTGGCAAAAAATGGTCTTGGCGGCTCGAGGGCCCGCCAATTGCGCTAAGACAAGACGGCTGCGCCGCCAGATATCCCACAGATCCCGCAAGTGCCAAAGACTTGTGTGCAGTTCCCTCGGCCTGGGGTCTCGCCGAGACCCCACAAGTGCGCAGAGGTGCAGCACTTGTTGCATGCGCCAGTGCCACTTCAAACTTCGAGACGAAAGCTCTGGAACTGCTGCGGAGTGCTTCCCGCTGCAGCAGTTTCCAAGGCTCGCTGCACTTCTCAGCAGCTCTGCTGAGCTGCTTCCGCAGTCTCCCTTGAAGTGTCACTACACCCGCCGCTGCTTGGCCTTATTCGCTTCCGCTCCTGCTGCCCCTCCTTCGAGGCGTCTTTTCCCTCCGGGGGCCTCTGCTGCAGTCAGCAGCTTCTCTTCTGCGCGGCCCTGCGCGCGGCCGTCGGCCTTTGCTGCTGCAGCAGCAGCAGCAGTTCTTGCTGCTGCTGCTGCTCTCGGCTGCGCCCGCGGGGCCCCCAGGGGCCTCGCAGCCACTCTCGCAGCAGCAGCAGCCGGCAGCGGGGCACTCTCTTCTGCTGCAGTCCCAGCAGAACGGGCTGAAGCCGGGGGCCCCCCAGCCTCACTTGGGTTTCGCCGGCCTGCAGCAGCAGCAGCAGCAGCAGCAGCAGCTCGAGGAGGGGGAGCTGCTTCTTTTCGGCGGAGAGCAGCTCGGCCTCGGGCTCTTGCTGCAGCATCTGGCAGGCCTTTGCCGTTGGTCTTTTGCTGCTGCGCCAAGCCGCTGCTGCTGCTGTGTGCTGCTGCTGCTGCTGCTGCCTTTGTGGGCGCCGCTCTGCGCCGCCTTCCCTGCGGCCCTGCAGCAGCAGCACTTTGAGCTGCATGCAGCGCCTTCTGGCCCACTTCCGACTCCTCAGCAGCTCCTTTTTGGCTGCTGCGGCCCCCGCGTGCTGCATTGCTACCTGTGCAAGCCACAAGCTGTGGCTTTCCACTTTTTGCTGCAGTTTCCCTCGAGTTCTGCGGCAGCAGCGCATTTTCCTTTTCCGCAGCTGCTGCAGACTCCGGGGCCCCCCGGAGCTGACTCTCTGCTGCTGCTGAGTCCTGCTGCTCAGCAGCAGCCTCCTGAGTCTCCTCTTTACTCCCACAGTCGTGGCCGGCGACGGACTCTGCATCCGGAAAGCCAGCCTGCTGCAGCTTGTTCTCTTGCTGCAGTTGCTGCTGCTGCTGCTGCTGTTCGGCTTCCTTCTTGCGGAGCAGAGCTATGGCTGCCTTTTGCTCTTCGTCATCTCCGCTGTCGGAATCAACCTGAGTTCCAAGTCGCAGACAAACCTGGCTGCGAGAATACCTCTTGAAGCTGCTGCGTCCAGCAGCAGCAGCAGCAGCAGCAGCAGCAGCAGTGAAGTTCAGCTTCCAGAGGGCTGCGGCTTCGCAGTTGGGCGATTCCGCCGCAACGCAGCAAACTTGAAAACTCCAAACTTACTTCATCGTTTGGCCCGGGAGCGCCGTCGCGAATGCGCGTGACTTCCTCCGGAGTCGCCGGCGCGTCGGGCTCTTTCGGTCTTCTGAGGATCAGCTCTTTGAACTGTTTGTTGAACAGCATGAAGTGCGACCACCCACTCGACAAGACAATGCCCAAATAGTGAACAAACACTTCTTCAGTCAACAAGCCTCCTGAGTCGCAAGAAAGCACTGGATCTAAGCGCGGCTCAAAGCCTTGTTCGTGAGCTCAGCAGCTTTCCAGCAGCCATGTGCACGTAGGCAAGGTGAAAGCGATACGGCAGCGAACGCTGGAGAAACATGCATACACATATACGTCTATATATCATATATTTACATATATACATGTATATATTATATATATTGGTGAAAAGACGCACCAGGGACGGTAGCAGCGACCCGCTCAGCTTCTTTCCGCACCCCGTTGGTGAGGAGAACGTGCCGGTATGTGTACCGGTCATCGTTGTAGCGAGGCGAGTAGTAAACATCTCCTAAAAAGCAAAACAAAACAAAAGTGCATCATTAGACAAGCAGATCCAGCTAGTATAGAGGTGGAAGTGCGGTGACGTGCCTTGGCAAGTTCCTTTCTTCCCAGCAAATAGCAAAGGGGAGGACGGCGGCGGCAGCTTACCAAACGGAGTGTTTTTCCATGGATAGCTTCGAATGTCCACGTTGATGAGCTCGCAGTTGATCTCTTTGCTAAGATACTCATCCACGGGAAGGAACACGGGCTTGTATTCCCTGTGCAGCTTCTCCTCCTTGGCTTCGCACAGCTTTTCCATCCGACGCATTTCGTCAACGTGCTCCTTCGTTATGACGTAGCCCAGGCTCCCCAGGGGAGCCGGGGCTATGGGCGAGGGAATTGAGTCCAAGAAACTGCGAGGACACTCCGACAGGAGCAGGCGCCCTGGCTGGCTGCGCTGCGACGCAGTGTCCATCGCTGCAACAGGTCTGCAAACCGTTGCGTGCCTCAGACTCAGCCCTTTGCATGCATAGAAGCGGGATTTCTTGGCCTCGGGGTCTCCGAATTATCCGTTGGCAAGGGCAAGTCCCTCGCAGCCCAAGTGCTCCTTCGTGCCTTCTGCTGTGTGCAGTACGAAACACCCAGGCTGCTGAGCAACTGCATGTGCAGCCACTTCTTTCCCCCTGCGCGCCACTTAGTTGAAACCCTTTGGGGCTCGGCCCCACAATTTGCAAAAATTGAGGGTTTCGTAGTGGGTTCTGTCGCTGCCGACTCGTGGGGGGGACGCGATAGTAAAGACTTGCCGTTGCCGCGCTGGAAACTGCCTCCCAAAGCTCAAATAAATTCAAAGGATAAGCACTTGATCATTGATGAAGCACCTGTTTAGTACGGCAGCAACATAACGGTAGGTTATGTTCGGCAAGTGTTTGGAACTTGAGGGAAAGGAGGGCCCCGCAAACTGCGACACCCCCTCCCTATCTACCTATGTTTTGGATATCTCCAGCAAACTCGAAGCACAGAAGGCTTAGTAATCGCAGTTTTCTCCAAACGAACTTCATAATCACCAACTGAAGCCGACCCCCCGCAGAGCCGTTCTGCGCCACCGACCGCCCAGCCCGACCCGTACTACCTTCACCACCAGCAAGCAACACTCATGATACTCCTTTTGGGATTTCATGAAACTTTAATTGAAAAGACACCCCTGCCTATGATTTCTTCTTCCCAGATCAACTATGTTGGTCCGCTAGGCCGCAGCACGCAGGGACGCGCCATTCGGATTAACCACCGCCACTTCGTCCCACGGTCCTGTCTTTGGGAGGCGCCGCGAGTTTCCCGGAAGTTATTTGCCGTATAATTACGAAAGTAATCTTTACTTATGACGATTCCAATATTCCGCGTGACACTCTCGCTTATTTGCACAGTAGTGCTTTGGCAAGCCCATTCCGGGTGCCCTTAAACTACGGACGTGGCTGCACATGGAGGCGCTTCGCCTTTTAAATCCTTAATTGCAAGCCCGCAAGTTGTGGGCCTTCCCTCGACTTCAAGTTATTTGTTTATCTACCACCTAAGTCTTATCCCCGGTGTTAACGGCTCCCTGTGCTCTTCTCCCGGCCGCGGCCACTCTGAGTGTGTTTGGCTCGATTGGCTTGAGGGCTTCTCCAGCCCACTCCAACAGTTTTCGCCAGTCTGAACATGTTTTGTTGTATCACTCTGAGATAGTATCTAAACTTCTCTATCAGCTTATTCTGCCCGTCCATTCCTCTACGTTTCATCTAATCCGCCTAAAATATACACACACACTAGCTACAAGCACGAAGACTTTTCTTTCTAAGCTCTATTCTGTTTCCCTACAGTTCTGTGTTTCGCCTTTGCAAGAATGGCTGGCTCCAGCCCACGCAAACTTCGTACTGTGGGATGGCATCTGGACCGCTCTCGGATTACGGTCCCTTTTGAAAGCCTCATTAGCAGATAAAATAATAAATGTGTTGTCTTCTGACTAATAGACATGTGTTGTTTTCTAGTTCTTCCGGAAGTTGTATAACGCAGTAGCTCCCTTTCCCAATCACCTTGAGTTAATGTTCAAGTGCGTGCGGCGAAACTACAACGCAGGCACGAAGTCTTAGTTTCTGGAGCCGCCTACGAAGTCCTAATCCGTTTCTGGAGCCGCCTAAGCCG
The DNA here is from genome assembly GCF_000499385.1 of Eimeria necatrix. Lineage (NCBI taxonomy): Eukaryota > Apicomplexa > Conoidasida > Eucoccidiorida > Eimeriidae > Eimeria > Eimeria necatrix. The sequence goes on along the minus strand of NW_013654790.1, from coordinate 24,767 downwards.
CAGTTGTTGTTGGCCCCATAGAGCTGTTAACAAAACCCAGCTTTTTCTTACGTCTGTCCGCCACTGTAGTGCAGCAGTGGGACTCATCTTCCACACATCTGAGTGCTTCCCCTGTGGCTTCAGTAAGAAGTATTTCTGTTTTCATCTATGGTCCACCTCGAGTTCCTTTCATGTAGCTCCACTCATTCGATTTTTCTTGGAGGGCCTCAAACAGCATTTCGAGCAAATTTGGGTTACGATGCATGCGCGTATTCTGAGGCTCCAACCGTTACAGCTTCAGAACCAAGTCTGTTGTTGAAATGAAAAAGCCCCGTTTCTGCATGCCGCCTATTTAGAAGGCAATGCAATACAAACGCAAGCCTGGAAAGTCGAAGCATCTGCCTTATGCATATCCTCCAGACTGAGAACTGCGCACCACTTTTGTTGAGAGTGAGAGTACAACAACACATTAGTTATTGATCAACTCTCATTTATGTCGGCGAATGCAGTGTGGCATGCGCCGGGTTTGTCTTTCTCCTGGTCAAGTGCTTCCAGCTCTGAAGACTTTGAACGTAACTTGCAAAAGTAACTGTAGCATGTGCACATGTAGTTTTGAAAACAGAAACATCGATGTATTCCCCTAGATAAATATATTCCCGTCACTTTGGCTTGATTTAGTTGTCAAATGACACGATCGAAGCGCGCACTCCACGTGCCACAAGCATGGCCCATATGCAATTTAAAACAAACCCAGTGCAGGCGAAGTTGTGGGTAATGTTGTATCTGTCCAACTTTGAAGAAAAATGCGTTTTCGTTTCGAATTACCAATAGATGCTACTCATCTGCTACACGCTACGCCTGACAACGCTGAAAGGCGGGTAAAAGCAAACGTGAATTGGTGAAACCACTTCGGATCGTTAACTTTTCATTGAACGCCTTTTAAGAATAAACATGCATTGTAAAAATGTTGTTGGTACATTTGTTTCGCACAAAGGGCAAACGAAAATCCCATCTTTACAGACGCGATTCCCATCATTGAGCTTCCCATGCCAAGAGACAAAGCCAAGTGCAACTCACGAAGACTACGTTGGCGACGGCAAATTTGTCTTCACGGAGTAAAGAACGTCGCTTGGAAAAGAGGCAGCCTCCTCAATTGAATCCCTTCACCACAAACAGCGCAGGCTTCCGACAAGAATGGACTTGCAACAGGCACATAAGAACACCCCAGCCAACTGCAGTTCGCTGGTGACTAGCCGAGACTAAATGCGTAAACACATTGTGATGTAAGAAACTGTGTAAAGGCACTGTTGCCGACTATAACTCTAAGTAAAGTAAAGCTAGCGCGGCTGTGCCTTTATAGTCGGCAACAGCTTACCGGGGGAAAAGCCATTCAACAAGGCGAATCAAACACCAGTCTACTACAGCAACAAGTGCAAAGAACTTCCCAGAAAAAGGCCCGCATCTGTTGAGAGCCCTCAACACTTTGACAGAGCCTTGGGAAGTTGGGAGCGGTGGAGGGTTTGGAGGCAATGGGACATTTGCCAAGGAAATCCCTTTTCGCAAGTGAGCAGACATTGGGAGGTCAAATAAAGCACTGAAGTACACCTGTTCCTGCAAGCAGAAAGCAACAAGGGTGAGGAACAAGCAGGCGCTGAATGGCCTCCTCCAGCACGCGAGGTCTCTCATATAAGGCCTTCAAATTGGAATGTTTAGTTCTGAGATGTGCATATTTGGCCTCGTGACAACTTGCACTGGTTCCGCTTACCACGCGATCAGCAACATCCTCCCACGAATACATTTCTAGCACCTGCAGAAAACGCTCACTAGTGAAAAGTAGGACAATGAGACCTGACATACTCTCCATTATTTGTCTCAGTCTCCACAGTTAACCACTGACATCTCATTTTTGGACTTCTTAGCGTTTTATAAAGGCATACTCGCGCCGTTTCTGCTTTTCATGCAAAACTGCTACTTCACTTCTGGTCACAACTCCCCAGTGCTCACCCTTTGGTGCAAAGCATGCGGGTCGACATCTCCTCTTTCCACTTGTCGGATTGCCTCTTCCAGTTGCAGCGTCAGAGCTGCAGGATTTGGCGAAGCGAGGCGCACCATGTCAGGCGGCAGCACCTGCGGAGTCGTTGCATGCGAAGTCACAAGTAGTTTCTAGGCGCAGCGCTAGAAGGAAGCTAAAGTTATGCCAAACACAAGCCTGAAAGCTACAAATCTTGTGCAGGACAGTGGCACACAGCTATAACAAACACTGCAGGGCAAAGTGGTGCATGGCAGCACGCTCAAAGAATCTCAGTTTTGCAAGAGCTACACCGCTGGGCTCCTGCCGCACCTCGGGAATGCCACCGACGTCTGTTGAGACGACAACTAGTCCACAAGCAGCAGCCTCTACAAAAAAAACAAAATAAAATACACCAGAGACGTTGCTGCACTATATTTCATCTCCCGCGCCCCCATCAACTTCGCAGCAACGCCCACTGCGCTGCAGGCTGCTGCTAGCAACGAGTGTCAGTGCCAACAAAAATAACTTGCACTGCGTGTATGATCCAAACTTCGTCCGCTCACCAACAATTGCAATGCAAAATGACTCAGTAAGCGACGCGTTGAGGAATATCTGCCCGCGTTGCAAAAAGGAGCAAGCTTGACCGTGCGGAATGGCCCCTGTAGAAGAGTCAACCACATAACAGACACTCCGACAAAGACAAGCGTCCAATAATTATGAAAAGGACCTCATAGAAAACTTGAAATTGGTTCTTGTGGAGTCATGGCACTGCGGGCGCTCGCCTCACCCAGCATTTCAACGCGGTCATGAATTCTGTGTTTTTCCCTCATTTCCTCCAAGATGATCCGCTTAGGGCCATCCCCTCCTGATAAACCGAAGACAGCAAACAAAATCCAGCAGAGACTGTGCAGATTTATATTTCCAATGCAGCAAGGCGTGCAGCTGCAAGCTCACTCTCCCTCGGGGAATTACTTATCCTGCTTACCTATGATGAACGTTACATTGGGGTACTTGGCGCACACCGCTGGAATTATGTCTACCAGCAAGTCTATTCCCTTTCTGTAGCTTAGACGCGAAAGAATAAGAATGTTTATGGCCGGGGGAGGCGGGCGCTTAGATAAATCTGGCACGTATGCTGGCACGTCCTGCAAGAAAGGACAACAAAACCACTGCCAAGTCACTCTATGACTGCCTACAGATCCCCGCATGCATATTCTGCTGCTGATGTTAAGCTCTCTGCTTCAATGGCTGTCGGCGTGAAGTCCTTCTCAAAGCCACTGACCACTGCGTTGTTGATGACGGCGATCTGGTGAGGATTCAAAGCTCCTCTCAGCACAAGGTTTTCCTTGTGTGTGTGAGACACACAAATGCAGTGGTCGCAGTGCGTTAAAAAGAACTTAAAAATCTTGTTCATGTGGATGCATGCAGCATCTGCAAAACTGAACATGGAGTGGTCCGTGTAAACCACCTGATCACAAAGACAGCGCCCAGCACACCGCTCGCAAGAGTGAACAAAAGCATTGCCTTTTAAAGTGCAAATATAGCGAAAATAGAGGCAGAAAGCCCTGCTCAGCCTAAAAACAGAAGAAAGGTGGAGAGAAACAGTTCATTTTTGCTGCTATGGAGCCCCTTTTCTGTGCTGCTGGCTTGTGCGTGGCCTGTTCGGTTGCTTGTGCTGCACTGCGCAACACTCACGCGATACCCCAGATGCCGGGCGTGGAACATGGACTCGTGAGCTAGAGTGCTCGTGGTTTGGTGGCCGTGAACAATATCCACTTTTTCACGAATTAAAACTGTCCTGAAGCAGCCAGCGCAGCACTGCAACAGGACTGCGACAACAGTGCAGCTGCTGCTGCCTCTAGAGGTGTCTCAAAGTTTCCACTTTCTTATATTGCTGCGTTTGCTGCGCGGTAGCTGCAGCAGCACTAGGAAGCACTAAATCGCTAAGTGCCAAACAAGCAGTGAAGAACTGTTGAGCAACTTTCAAATTGAACATTTGAAGGCATGAATGCATATTTTTTCGAAGAGATTCACTTCTAGTTTGACTTGGGGCGATTTTCAAAGCTAGAAAAATATCTATTTTCAACGAAAAAGTGACTTTTCCCAGCAGGACGAACCTGATCAGGGGAAGAGTGGTGAAGAAGGTGACCAAGGTGCTCCTGTCATGAAAGCAAGTGATCGGCAGGTAATACACTTTTATTCCCTCAGTCAAATATCGAATTCCGTGGCGCCCGTCTATTGCATGCGTCACTACAACGACTTTGAATCCTGAGGAAGATCACAGCGAGAGAATTCAAAATGGCCAGCAAGAGGCGCGCGTCTGAACAGCTGCAGCAGCGCGAAACCCACGGGATCTTCCACTTTGTTTGCACGAAATAAAGAAAATAAAACGGAATAAAGCCGAAGAAATAAAGAAAATAAACGGAATAAAGCCAAAGACGCAGCGAAGCTGCTGAGGAAAGTCCCGCGCTGGCCACAGAGTGGAAACCGAGTCAAGATCGCACCTTTTCTGGCGAGGCGGACGGAGAGTTCGTAAATGTGCATTTCAACGCCTCCGAGCGAAGGAAAGAAGAAATCGGAAACCATGCAGATGCAGAGGCGTTTGGGCCGGATGGAGTTGGCCAGAAAGCAGTTGGGAGCGCCGCAGCCTCCGCGGAAACTGCGGGAAGCTGCAGCCTCGTTTGCTGCTGCGTCTTCGGACTCGCGAGAAGGCGAGTTTTGGCTGCAGCTCGTTGCTGCTGTTGTGGACTGCGTGGCGTCGAGCGCTTTCGCCTGCTGCTGCGGGCTCTGCGGCGGCTCCCTCGAAGCTGATCTGTGCAGATCGGCGGCTCCGTGCACAGAACTCGCAGCCGTTGCAGCTTCGCTGCAGAAACGCGAGTGGTTGCTGCTGCTGCTGCTGCTGCTGCTGCTGCTTCCGGTGCGCTCTGCAGCACAAACTGCTCGCGCTGCTCTTCCGCAGCCGCCCCCGCGGCCGCTGCAGCAGCAGGAACACGAACAGTGGCAGCAGCAGCAGCCGCTGTACTCGCGGTCATCGGTGGGACCTGCTGCGTAGCAGACATCCATGGCTGGGCTTTTGCTGCTGCCCTCCTCCCCAGCCCCCCGAAGAGCCATTTTGCCGCCACTCAGACTCTAAGGTATGCGAAAAAGTTAGTGCAGCTGCTGTTCTCCGGGAAAAGCCATAAGTTGCCGCTCCAGAAGCTCTCAGTCACCTCGGGTGGGGGCTGAAGCAACGCAGCTGGCCGCTGATCAGCACAAATGACTGCGAATTGCACTCGAAGACCTTAGTCCCAGCGAAACTGAGAAGTGACACGAGAATATTTGGAGTCAAAAGGGCTGTGTAGTCATGCATTCCTCAGTGATGTAGCCGCGGCGGGCAGGACCCCCCTGGCGGGCAGCAGTGCGGGCGTTTCCTTCGCTTTTTCCCTCCACATGTCACCCAAAACAGAGTCTAAAATACAATAACAATCAAATTGCAATTTTTTTCACATTATAGGGAAGTAATATTGAAGTTCTGCACGGAGGCTTGCTGTGCATGCGGTGGCCGGGGGTCACGCGAGGGTCAAGCGCCGCCTGCGTTGTTTCCGGAATAGGACTCCCCAAATGAAGCTTTCCGGTGAATTATTGAATTATTTTTATAACAACACAACTCACATTGAAATCCAGGGAGAGTCTTTGAGAGGAGATCCCAGTGTTGGCTGCGAGGTGTCCGGCAAACTCGCAGTTTCAAGAGCGAATTGACGGCCATTCGTTGCAGAAAAAAGGAATATCAAAGTCTATTCATAAAAAGAGAAGCACATATGCATGCAGTGCATGCAGATCAAGACAAGCTCTGAGACAATTCTCGTTTATTGCTGAAAAATGGCCAAGTCTGAATGCTCGAGCAGACACACTTGCCATTCATGTTTTCTGCAGCAGCAGAGCGCACCGCAGCAAATGCCTGCAGACTCAGTGGAGATTCTTCAACAGCTTTCTGCATGCAAATGTGAATATATTTGTCTTTAGTAATTAAATTAATACTCGGCAAAGACTCTTCAGAAGTTTATCTTCATGCGAAACAGCAAGACGCAGTGTGAATTCGCAGCGAAACGCCGGAGCTTTCTGCATGCAAACTTGAATATTTTTCGTCTTTCGCAATTCAAGTAACAATCAGCAAAGATTCTTCAATAGTTTGCCATCATGAGAAAAAAAATCTTGCATGCAAATTTGAACATTTGTCTGCAGCAATTCAAGTAACACTCAGCCAAGATCCTTCAATAATTTGGCATCATCTGCATGCAAATTTGAGAACTCTTCTTTAATAATTGAAGTAATACTCAAAGAAGATTCTCCAGCAAGTTGGCATCATATGAAAGCAGAGCTTTCTGCATGCAATTTGAATTTGTGTCTTCAGTATTCAAGTTTGGCATCATCTGCATGCAAAGTTGAATGTTTGTCCTCAGCAGTTCAAGTTTAACTTCATCTGCATGCAAAGTTGAATACTTTTCTTTAACAATTAAATTAAAACAAATTTGAATATTTATCCTCAGCAGTTCAGGTTTAACTTCATTTGCACGCAAAGTTGAATACCTTTCTTCAACAATTAAAACAAATTTGAATGTTTGTCCTCAGTAGTTAAAGTTTAACTTCATCTGCATGCAAAGTTGACTACTTTTCTTCAACAATTAAATTAAAACAAATTTGAATATTTGTCCTCATCAGTAGTTAAAGTTTAACTTCATTTGCATGCAAAGTTGAATACTTTTCTTCAACAATAAAATTAAAACCCGAACTGCTTACATACAGAAAATGTTCTGGCAAAATCCTTAAAGGCTTTACTCAGCCATTTCCTGCGTTTGGGCTAAAGGGGGGAGTTTGCATGCAGTTTGCATAAATTGTTTATCAAAATAAAACAAATAACTTCAATTAAAATCAAATAATGTCAAAAAAATCAAAAGAATATTCGCCAGAGATAATTACAGAAAGCATTTATCAAAATAGTGCAAATCAAAACAAAAGATAAAAAAAGAAAAAAAGAAAATTCGCCAGAGGTCCTTGCATAAAGTATTTACCAAAATAAAAAAGTAAGAACAAATAATAAAAAGAACAAAAAATAACATTTGATGAAGCAGCAGAGAGGGCTCGTTAATTATGAAGAACTTTTATTCTTTTATCTTTTTAAAAAAAGACAAAAGTCCATTTCTTCTTCTTTTCATTTTTACTTCATTTCAGCAAAAGCAGCAAAAGATCCTGGCTATTCTGCTGCTGCAAAATTGCTGCTTTTATTTGCTGCTAATGCTGCTCCACCCACTTATTCTGCTGCTGCTGCTGCTGTTGTTGCTGCTGCTGCTGCTGCCAAACTGCCAAATTGCTGTTCCCATTTGCTGCTAATGCTGCGTCTGCCACTTTTTCTGCTGCTGCTGCTGCCAAACTGCTGCTCTTATTTGCTGCTGTTGCTGCCCCAGCTGCTTCTGCTGCTGCTGCTGCCAAACTGCCAAGTTGCTGCTCTCATTTGCTGCTGCTTATTCTGCTGCAGCACTGCAGCAAATGGCTGGCTGCAGCGCTGCAGCTCCTCAAGACTTTCGCAAGACAGAAAAATAAATTTTTTTTCGAAAATAACTTTACCATTTTAATAACTAGAAAAGAGCTGCTGCTAACTGAGCAAACTCAGTTCGGAACTGCAGAGAAAGAAAAAGAGAATTTGAATTCTGCTGCTGCTGAGGAAGCTTTTCCAGCTGCTGCAGATGTCGCAGCAGCAGCAGCAGCAGAAGCATCAGCTGCAGAAGCAGCAGAAACGCTGCTGCAGCAGCAGCAGAAGCAGCTGCTGCAGCCGCAGCAGCCATGCTGCAGCAGCAGGAATGCTGCAGCAGCAGCAATGCTGCAGCAGCAGGAATGCTGCAGCAGCAGGAATGCTGCAGCAGCAGCAATGCTGCAGCAGCAGCAACAGCAGCAGGCGATTCTTGCTCAGTGGATGCCGCCCGAGCAAATCCATTAAGCTTTGGAAAGTCCTCGAGAGAACTTCACAAAAAGTGGAATGCGAGATAAGAACAAAAGCGGAAAAATATTTGGAGAGAATTCAGAAAGAATAAAAGTTGAATTATTTTCGAAGTCTCTGGAGACTTCTTTGAATGTTTTGAACTTGGAAAAGATCCAAAAAGTGCAAAGTTCAAGAAGCCATTCGCGCGTTTGCTGCTGCTGCCTTTGCCCGCGCTGCATGCACCATGCGTTCTTTTTGAATCATGTGGCAGCAGAGGTCCACTTTGTCCAGCAGCCTGGAAAGCAGCCACAAAAAGCAAAACAAAACAATTAATAATACATTTAAATGCAAAATAAAACAATTAATGGAGCACTTTAAGTGCAGAAAGGGCCGCCAGAAGTGCAGGGGAGCGACCCCGCCTTCAGGTGTACAGACACCTCGCCGCGCGGCTTCAGGTGTATAGGCAGCTCGCCGCGCGGCGCCAGGTGTATCGACAGCTCGCGCGCGCCGCCGCTCACTTCGACAACGCAGAAGACCATTCTTCTAAAACTACTAAATCTGTTTTGGGCTTTCCAAATGCCACAGTTCTTGCCGGCCGGTCTATCTTCGCATCCAGCACTCCCGCGCTGGCCAGCTCCGACAGCTCCGCCTCTGCTTCCTGCAGCAGCAGCAGCAGCAGCAGCAGCAGCAGCAGCAGCAGGCGCGGCTGTCAGGCGCTGCGCAGTTCTGCGCCCTCCTCAGCAAAAAGCGCCCAACTGCAGCACGGGGCGCTGCAGCGCAGCAGCAGCAGCGCAGCAGCAGCAGCGCCGCGGCGCTGAGGTGTACAGACACCGCGCTGCTGCAGCAAAAGCGCCCAACTGCAGCAAAAGGAGCTGCAGCGCAGCAGCAGCAAACGGACCTCTTCGGGAATCCCCAGCAGCGAAGCCACGCGCCCCAAATGAATGACACTGTAGTTTGCGCACAACACTCGGAGGTTCTGCGAGCAGCAGCAGCAAACCCCACAAGGCAAGCAGCAGCAGCAAATCCCACAAGGCAAGCAGCAGCAGCAAACCCCACAAGGCGAGCAGCAGCAGCAAACCCCACAAGGCAAGCAGCAGCAGCAAACCCCACAAGGCAAGCAGCAGCAGCAAATCCCACAAGGCAAGCAGCAGCAAACCCCACAAGGTCCTTTTTGCTGCCACAGGGGCCCCACTAGCTGCTTAAGCAGCTGCCAAAGTTGCTAGAAACCAATTAACTTCAATTCTGTGGGGCCAGGGAAGCACTACGCGCTGCTGCTACTGCTGCTGCTGCTGCTGCTGCTGCTGCTGCTGCAGCTGCTGCTGCTCACATGCTGGATTACGCGTTTGCGCAGCAGCGTCCACCTCTTCTCTCCTCTGCAGCAACAAAGAAGGAAGAGCAGCAGCAAAAGAAAATCTTTTGGAAAAAGTGGAGAACAAATGCATGCAAGAAACGCGAAAAGAACAAAAGTGACGGCGGCAGCAGCAGGCCCCCAGCGCGCGCGGCGCTGGGGTGTACGTACACCCCAAGTGCCGCACCCCGGGAACTTGTCTTCGCCAAAAGCTGCATGCAAATGCAAATCTGCATCATAAGGCAAAGGCCAAGACAGAAGTTCTTCTCCCGACAAGTCCCGCAGCAGCTGCCTGCAGCAAGCAGCAAAGCCACACACACGCCTGCTGCAGCAGCAGCAGCAGCAGCAGCAGCAGCAGCAGCGGCAGCAGCAGCAGTTGCTCTGCTGCGGGCAAGAGCCACTCTGTGGGATTTCACAAGAAAAAGTCTGCAAAAGAAGACAGAGAAAACTGCAGCAAGTTGAAAGTGATAAATCCATTTAATGCAAAATTAAAAAAAATCAAAAACTTCAAATCAGCAAAATGAACTCACTCGAAGGTCGGCAGCTGCTGCAGCTTCTTGATCTCTGCAGCACCCAAGCAGCAAACTTGCAACTCAATCAATCAACTGCAGCAGCAATCCAAACAGCAGCAGCAGCAGCAGCAGCAGCAGCAGCAGCAGCAGCAGCAGCAGCAGCAGCAGCAGCAGAACCTTCTTTTAGGGTTTTGGAAATGAGCTCTTGGGCTTCGGAGTCGAAGGGCGCGAGGACCATGAAGATGCTGAAGAACTCGAGGCACTGCAGAGGAAGCGGAAAGCAGCCGATTACGAGAAAATAAAGACATTTTTGAAATAAAAAAACAAAAAAAAACAATATTTAGAAATAAAAGAAAAGAAAAGACAGTTTTAAATTGCAAAACGGAAGAAAAACGGTTTTGAAGGATCTGTTCTGCACGGATTTCGGGTGTATGTACACCTCGTTCGTGCGCGCGGAGTCGTCGCGGACGATCTGCGTGTTGTAAATGTGGCCAAAACATTTCGCAACATCAAGAAGTGCTTCTTCGTGCAAATAATAAAAGATCATAAGTTCGTAATATTTGACTTTTAAAGTTTGCAAGTCCGGCGCCTCCAGCAGCTTCGGACTCAGCTTCTTGCTGACGATCTGGCAGCGGATGAAGTCCGACTGCTGCAGCAGCAGCATCATTTGCTTCAGAATGTACTTCGTCTTTTCCTCCCGCTCCATCGCTCCGAAAGTCTCCACCTGCAGCAGCAGCAGCAGCAGCAGCAGCAACACCAGCTCCAGCAGCAGCAGCAGCAGCAGTAGCAGCAGCAGCTCCAGAAGCAGCAGCAGCAGCAACAACAACAACACCAGCTCCTGCAGCAGCAGCAGCAGCAGCAACACCAGCTCCTGCAGCAGCAGCAGCAGCAACACCAGCTGCAGCAGCAGCAGCAGCAGCAGCAGCAGTTTGTGGCACCTGGACGTCCTGCAGCATGCGCGCGGCCTCTTCGACATTGCCGGCCTTTTCCTGCATCAGCGCCGCCAACAAAATCAGCCGCGCCCGCTCGACTTCCACAAATATCTGCACGCAACACAACTCCATGCATGCATGCAGCAGCAGCAGCAGCAGCAGCAGCAGCAGCAGCAGCAGCAGCAGCAGGACTTTGTCCCGCCTGGACGTCTTGCATGCATGCATGCACACCTGCACACCTGCCTGCATGCATGCACCATGCCTGCATGCACCATGCATGCATGCATGCATGCACACTTTTGCATGCACTTGTGCATGCATTCTGCATGCATGCAGGCCTCACCTTGCCCTCGGTGGCGGCCTTGAGAGCCTCAATGAGCTCCAGTCTTTGCTGCTGCTGCAGAAAGCGCAGCAGCTGCATGCAAAGCCGCAGCACTGCAGCAACGGCCCTCTTTAGCTGCCCGCGGCGCCGCAGCAGCGCGGCGGCCTCGCGGGCGAGGCCGCCCAGCCCGCAGCCGGGGGCGAAGGCCACGCACCACCCCGCGGGCGGCTGCTGCAGCAGCTCCTGCTGCTGCTGCTGCTGCTGCTGCTGCTGCTGCTGCTGCTGCTGCTGCTGCTGCAGCAGGGGGCTGGGGCCGGGGCTGAGGGCCAGGGGGTCCACCAGCAGCTCCGCAGAGGGGTCCAGCCGCAGCTCCCCCCCAGGGCCCTTCACTGACACCAAAGTCCGCAGGTAAGCCTCGCAGACGCGGGCGCTGCTGGGGCCGTCTTGGGCTTGGCGGCACTTCTTCTCCAAAGCCAACAGCTCTTCCCCGAAAGCAGCAGCAGCTGCCAGGCCCCCGGCCTGCAGCAGCAGAAGCAGGAAGACCACTGGTCACCAGCAGCAGCAGCAGCAGCAGCAGCAGCAGCGGGAGGGAGGGGAGGGGAGCGGGGAGCAGCTGCAGCAGCAGCACAGCAGCAGCAGCAGCAGCAGCAGCAGCACAGCAGCAGCAGCACAGCAGCAGCAGCAGCAGCAGCACAGCAGCAGCACAGCAGCAGCAGCACAGCAGCAGCAGCAGCAGCAGCAGCAGCAGCAGCAGGGCCTACCTCGCGGGCCTGCTCCACGCGTTGGATGAGCGCATCCGCCTGAGAGGAGAAGTCCGCTGTCTTCTTTTCCTCCCGAAGGCCCAGCGCCTCCTCGTCCTTCAGAATTGCGCTCGCCGTGTCTTGCGCCATCTCAGCAGCAGCAGCAGCAGCAGCAGCAGCAGCAGCAGCAGCAGCAGCAGCAGCAGCCCCGGGAGAGAGTCCCGGCTTTCTGTGGCTGCGAAGAAGGAAATAAGAACTCCGCTTCTTCTGAAAAGTTCAAAAAAATGTTTTGCTGCTCGACAGCCGCCCAAGTGTGCAGCTGCGCCGCCGCGACGGCTGTCCAGACAGCCGAATCTTTTGCTGCTCCGAAGCTGCTGAAGTGGAAACTTCGCCGAATTTGGACTTTTGCGTTCACAAATGTTATTTCACGTTCACAAATGTTATTTCAAACACCAAAAGAATTAAAAGAAGAACTTCTGGCCTCTCCGCCAGTGGCTGGCGGCGCCGGCAAAGTCCCACGCAGACAGCTGCATGCGCACTTCCCGCGATCCGACCCTCCAAGTCCGGGGAATCTCTGCAAATTTAAAGTAATCTATTTTATTTATTTTGTTCTTTTTCAAATTTAAAATAATATATTTCATTTTGTTTTATTCTTTTCGAGAAAACTGCGCAATTCTCTGTCAGCGCGGGCTGCCGGCTGCGCAGTGGGGTCTGTGCGTACACCCGAAGCTGCACTGACAATTCAGAAACTGGAAGTTCTCCAGCCTCATTCAAATATCATTTTTATTTTTATTTTTATTTTTATTTTTATTCCACTTTTAGTTCATTTTAATTAACATTTCGCAGCCCGGACTCCGCGGGCTAGCGCATACTCTTCTTGCTTTCTTTACTTTCGCAGTTAGCCGCATGAAAAGATGCATTTAAATGAATTAAATGAATTAAATGAATTGTTTTTGTTTCTGTCTTTTTAGAAGCTCAGCAACGCAGAGGGGGCGCTGGACTCTTTCTTTTTTTTAGTTTAATGGCACTTGCATTCTAAAAACTCAAAAAGCTCTTTTGGCTTTTTGCCACGGACACAATAATGGCTTGCGAGCCAGAGGCCCAGCGGCCTCTCTGGCTGCGCTGCAGCAGCAAATAAATATTTTAAAATTCACTTTTTGCATTTTAAATGTTTTTAAATGCAAAAAAAAGAATAAATTTGCCTCAAAGTCTTCACCAGAACGGGCCTTTATTGGCACTCCGTTAAAGCCTCAATAGCAACAAAAAAAAGAACTAATTTGCGTTCATAAAAGTCCAAAAAGGCTTTTCAAAAGTCCTAAAAAACACTTTTTCATTTCAAGTCGGGAGCCCTTTTGAGTTTAAAAAACTTTTTGGAATTTCTCAGTTTTTAGTTTTGCCTGAAATGGAGTTTTTGGAAATTCAAAAAGGTCCATTTCTTTCTTATTTTCCTTCTTTTTATGAAAGAGTTTGACAGGAAATGGAGTTTTTAGAAGTTTAAAAAGATCCATTTCTTTCTTATTTTCTTTTTTTATTCTTTGTAATTAATCCGGGACTCGGGGGCTTTTAATTTCTTCTTTCGGAAAATAAAAATCCACCTTTTCAAAGTTGTGATATAAAAAAAGAATTTAAAATTTAAATTGTTTTTTAGCAACATTTAAAATTTTAAATTCTCTTTTTAAATATTTATTTTTCAAGTATTATTTATGAATGCTTTATTTCCAATTAGGGAATATTTTGAAATAAAAATAAAAGTGATTTAAATTAAAATAAAAGTAATTAAGATTAAAATAAAGTAAAAGTAATTGTAATTGAACAAAAATAAAAGCAATTATAATTGAATTAAATGTAAGTAATTTAAATTGAAGTGAAATAAAAGACATTAAAATTCGAACTAAAACAAAAGTAATTTAAATTCAACTAAAATAACAGCATTTAAAATTCAAACAAAATAAAGTAAATAAAATTAAACTGATGAACTAAAATAGAAGCAATTATAATTGAAGTAAAATAGAGGTAATCAAAATTAAAATAAAATAAAAGTAAATAAAGTAAAATAAAAGTAATTAAATGGAATTATAATTGAACTCAAAACGAGCAGCAGCCGCAACAAATGATGCTTCCAAAGGTGGATACTTAAGAAACTATTATTATTATTATTTATTATTATTATTAATTATTATTATTATAAGTATTATTATTATCATTTATTATTATTATTATTATTATATTATTTTGCTATTATTATTATTGTATCACTATTTGTTATTATTATTATTACTAGTGCATTATTATTATTATTTATTATTATTATTATTTTTATTGTATTATTATTTGTTATTATTATTGCTATTATTATTATTATTATTGTTATTATTATTATTATCATTATTAATATTAATATTATTATTATTATTATTATTATTATTATTATTATTATTATTATCATTATTATTATTATTACATTTTGTTTATCTATTTGTTCTAAGTTCTTCTACTTCGCCGATCTGAACAAGTCAAAGGCGCATGCGGCAAAAACAGCCGCCGGGGTCTTTCATCTCAAACTTGAATTGTGGCTTCGAGAAAGCAAAAAACGAAAATAAAACGGAAATAAAATGAAAAAAAAAGAAATAAAATGAAAATAAAATGAAATAAAATGAAAATAAAATGAAATAAAATGAAAATAAAATGAAATAAAATGCAAAAAGGCCAAAAGAACGTGCAAATGCGTCTCAGATGCGCGGCTCGTTTACTCCGATTCGCGCAGAAGCAAATTCAAGTTCAACTTTCTGGAATTTGCGTCTGCTGCGCTGCTAATTGCTGCTGCAGCTCTCTCTCGCGGCCCGCAGCAAATAAATAAATAAATAAAAGAATTAAATGAATTTAATTGGCGAAAATTCTTTCAAGTTTTCCCCCTTTTCAGCTGGGCAGACACGCAACTGGGGGCGCTCAGTGTGGCGCAGCGAGCAGTGCACGAAACACAGCCCGGCAATTCTCGCTGAATTCCTCTGAATTTCTTTTTGCGTTTCAGAAACTCAAAAAGGAATTCAAATGCAGAGTTGGGAATTAAAATTAATTCAAAATTCAACTCTTTAGCCCGCCGCCCAGCCGCTGCTGCAGCCTCCGCCACACCCGCAAGACCAGCGTTTCACCGGTGGTCTTCGGGTGTACAGGGAGCTTTGCGGAGGCGCGGCGGGCTCCAGTTCAATTTGAATGCAAACACTTTTATTAAATGCAAATTAAAAGAAGTTTGAATTCACTTTTTGGAGTTGCACTGCTGGAAGATCCGCGGGAAACCCGCGGGCTTTCCCGGGGCCCGCAGCGGCACACCTGCTAGCCATCGAGCCGGCGCGCGATTCGCGGCTTCTTCTCCGCGATTAAGTTTCTTTTTTTCTTCTTAATTGAATTAAAACCAAAACGGAGTTAATTGAAAGGCAAAAGGGCTCTTCGGCGCGCCCAGAGGCTGCAGATCGCCCCCCTGCTGCTGCTGCTGCTGCTGCTGCTGCTGCTGCTGCAGCTTCTCGCGGCGAAGCCAAACTGCCCAGCTTTGGCCCCGCGGGCCCCTCGGGCTCTGCACACCAGCCAAGTGGGCGGTGAAGCCAGGGGCCCCTCAGTGCAGCTTTCTGTGTGTGCAGCTGCAGCAAAAGGTCCCTTTTAAGTGCCATTTAGTGCCATTTGGAACTCCTTTTCTCCGTTTTGAGGGCCCCCGGGGGCCCCCCTTGGCCTTGCCTTTGCTGCTGTCTTCAGGGGAGGCTCTGGGGCGTTTGGGGAGCCGCGGGACTCTTGGGGTGTACGTACACCGCAATGGGGGCCCCAGAACTCGCCCCACAGCCGCCCCAGCCCGAGGGAACTGCCCCCGAGGCTGCTGCTGCTGCTGCTGCTGCTGCTGCTGCTGCTGCTGCTGCGCCCCCAGAAGCTGCAGCAGATCCAAAAAACAAAAGTGACGGGGAAGCTCCCCGTTCGCCGCGGCCGGTGTACGTGCACTTGGGGTGTACAGACACCTGAAGCCGAGCAGTTTGCTGCTGTCTTTGCACCATGCCATTAGCTGCTCGTTTTCATTCTTTTTGATTTCTTTTTAATTCAGCATTTGTTTTAATTTAAATTTAACTTTTAATTCAACTTTAGTTCAACTTTTATTAATTCAAACAGTTCTGCTGCGGGGCTTCTGCTCACTTTGCATGCGCTGCTGCTGCTGCTGCTGCTGCTGCTGCTGCTGCTTTTGCTGCAGCATTCCACTCTCGGGGCTTGCTGCTCTTGCTGCTGACGCGTAAGAGTTTGCTGCAGCTGCAGAGCCTTGCATGCATGCTGTTGTTTCAATTTTAATTTAATTCTGTTAATTTAATTTAATTTAATTTAATTTAATTTAATTCAATTTAATTTTAATTTAATTAAATAGCAGCAGCAGCAAATTTAAAAGGCTTTTGTCTGCAGAGGGCGAAAGCTGAATACCCAGCCAGCTCCTGTCTATGAAGGAAGCGGCACAGTGGGGGCTGGCGGAAGCCCAGCAGCAGCAGCAGCAGCAGCAGCAGCAGCAGCAGCAGGAGCAGCAGCAGCAGCAGGCTCTTCTCCAAGGCCTTACGGTGGCCCGCCCGGCGCAGGGGCGTAAGCGACCGCAGCCCGCAGCCTGTTGCTGCCGTTTTTGCTGCTGCTGCTGCTGCTGCTGCTGCTGTTGCTGCTGCTGCTGCTGTTGCCGTTGCTGTTGCTGTTGCTGCTGCTGTTGCTGTTGCTGTTGCTGCTGCTTTTGCTGCTGCTGTTGCTGCTGCTGTTGCTGCCTCTGGGGAGAGGCGTTGAATTTCTATTTGATTTTTTCGGAGAAAAAAGGAATTGAATTTGCATTTATGTTCTGGGGAAATAAAATTGAATTTAAATGAAATTTAATTTAAATTTCTTTTCCAAAATTATTCAGAAATGGAATTTAATTTTATTTTCTTTTTTCTTTTTTATTTTCAGGTCACCAGTGGTTGGGGGCGTCCGCGTTATGCCGACAGCAGACGCAGAAGTCCAGCGGATCCTGTGAGTCAGAACTGCAGCAGCAGCAGCAGCTGCAGCAGCTGCAGCAGCAGCAGCATCAGCTGCAGCAGCAGCAGTTGCTGCAGCAGCAGCTGCTGCTGCTGCTGCTGTTTCTGTTCCTGTTACTGTCACTGTTCCTCTTGCGGTTATTGTCGCTTGTTTCTTTTGCTGCTGTTGCTGTTGCTGTTGCCGCTGTTCCCTTGCTGCTGCTGCTGCTGTTGCTGCTGCAGCAGCAGCAGCTGCTGCTGCTGCTGCTGCTGTTACCGTGCTTCTTTGGCGCTGTTTGTGGCCTAAGGAAGCAGCCACTGAGTCTAAAGTCACTTGCTGCTGCTGGGTAAAAGGTTCCTTTTGCAGCAGCAGCAGCAGCAGCAGCAGCAAAGTCTCAAATCACAAAAACATTTATTTTGTTTTATTTTAATTCAGAGCCGAAAGACTGAAGAAGACTGGGTGACTGTGGGGCCACTGGGGTGTACGTACACCCCAGAGGGAGGAAGTTGAATTCACAGATATGACGGAGGAGTTTGAGAGGTTTATTAAACCCCTTATGAGGGTTTATTAAACCCCGTACGAGGGTTTATTAAACCCCTTATGAGGGTTTATTAGACCCCTTATGAGGGTTTATTAAACCCCTTATGAGGGTTTATTAAACCCCTCATGAGGGTTTATTGAACTTCTCATCAGGGTTTACCGATCCACTCACGAGGGTTTACTAAACCCCTCATGAGGGTTTATTAAAGTCCCTCATGAGGGTTTATTAAAGCCCCTCATGAGGGTTTATTAGTCTCCCTTATGGGGGCTTATAAAACCCCTCACGAGGGTTTATTAAACCCCTCATGAGGGTCTTATTAATGCACCTCATGAGGGTTTATTAAACCCCGAATGAGGGTTTATTGAAAGCCCTCGTGAGGGTTTATTAGACCCTTCATGAGGGTTTATTGAGTCCCTCACGAAGGTTTATCAAACCCCAAATGAGGGTTTACCAAACCCCGAATGAGGGTTTATTAAGGGCCCCCATGAGGGTTTATTAGACCCCTCATGAGGGTTTATTAAAGCCCCTGATGAGGGTTTGTTAAAGTCCCCCCATGAGGGTTTACAAAACCCCTCCTGAGGGTTTACTAAACCCCTCATTAGGGTTTACTAAACCCTAAATGAGGGTTTATGGAAGCAGCATTTGGGCCGCTTGGGGGCACATGGGGAAGCAGCAAATTGCCCGCAGCTTTGGAGGAAAACTCTGGAGCATTTTATTTAAAAACGAAAATAATTAAATAGCATTTTATTTAAAAATAATAATTAAAATTTTATTTAAAAATAATTAATTAGTTTTTTGTTTTTTAAAAAATAATTAAAAACGAAGTCTACGCAGGGGCCGGTGCTGCAGCCTGTCTTGCTGCTCGTTCGGGCTTGGCTTGGGCTAAACCGTTGCAGCAGCAGCAGCAGCAGCAGCAGTAGCAGCAGCAACAGCAGCAGCAGCAGTAGCAGCAGCAGCAGCAGTAGCAGCAGCAGCAGCAGTAGCAGCAGCAGCAGCTGCTGCTGCTGCTGCTGCTGCAGGTGCATGCGGCGTCTGCTGACCCGGCGTTCTAGATGGGCTTTTGGAGTTTTGCGTCAATTGGATTCAGTGCATGCATTTTGCATGCATTTTGCATGCACTTTTGCATGCATTTTGCATGCATTTTGCATGCATTTTGCATGCATTTTGCATGCACTTTTGCATGCATTTTGCATGCACTTTTGCATGCATTTTGCATGCACTTTTGCATGCATTTTGCATGCACTTTTGCATGCACTTTGCATGCACTTTTGCAAGCATAAGGAAGAAAGATAAGGAGGACACAAATTTAGTCTGCAGCAGCTGCTGCGCTGCACGCCTCAGGTCGAGCAGCAAAACAGCAGCAAGTAAGAGGAGCCTGCTGCTGCTGCTGCTGCTGCTGCTGCTGTTGCTGCTGCTGCTGTTGCCCGGTTGCGGCCAGTCCCTGCTCTGCCGCTACCCTCGAGGGCTTTGCCTCCATTCAAAGGCAGCCCAACAGCAGCAGCAGCAGCATCAGCAGCAGCAGCAGCAGCAGCGGCAGCAGCAGCGGCAGCAGCAGCAAAGAGATGGGCCAGATGAAGAAACCTTATCCTTTAGGGGGTCCTGGCGCTGCAGCAAAACTGCAGAAAAGCGGCAGCAGAGCAGCTGCAGCAGAACTGCAGCAGCGCAGCAGCAGAGCTGCTGCAGCAGAGCTGCTGCAGCAGCAGCAGAGCTGCTGCAGCAGCAGATAGCGCGGCTCACTAGCTGCTAAGGCGGGCCAAAAATATGTCAGGAGATTTGCTGCCTTTTGGCCCAGAGCCAGCGCGCAGTCGAAGAACAAAGCCCTGCTGCAGCTGCTGCAGCAGCAGCAGCAGCACCAACAGGGCTTTGTTTTTTCTGCTGCAGCAGCTGCAGCATCAGCAGCAGCTACAGCAGCAGCTGCAGCAGGGAGTTCGGCCTGCAGCAGCAACTGCAGCAGGGCCTTGTCCTTCGAACTCAAAAAGAAGGTCTTTTCCGCTTTTATGCTTATGCTGATAGCAGACATAGCAGCAGCAGCAGCAGCAGCAGCAGCAGCAGCAGCAGCAGCAGCAAGGCTGGCTGAATCGGGGCGTGGGTAACGAGCAGTTTTGACCAGCGGCTGCAAAGCAGGCCGCCCGCGGCTGTTTTATTGCATTAAACTTTAAAATTAAAATTAAATAAAAAATTATTTTTAAAAATGATTTATTAAATAAATTAAAAAGAGGAAATTGCCGCAGAGTCCGCCGTTTCGCCCGCAGCCGACTGCTGGCAGCCGGGCGGGGGGCCCCCCGCGCCAAAGGGGGCCCCATCGATTCCCAGACCCGTTTTTGCCGCGAAGTCCCTCAAATGCAGTTTTATTTAAATAAAAATGAAAAGTAAAACTGTTTTGTTTGATTTAATTTCTTTTGTGGCATCGCCGGAGCTGCTGGGGGTTCGGGCGTTCCGGCCGGCGCGCTGAGGTGTCCAGACACCGCAGCGCTCCGCGCGACGCCGCGGAACCGAATCCGGGGATAAAAGTGCCGCCAGTTTAATTCTTTTGGAATAAATGAGAAATACGGAGGAGTTTTCGAGTTGGGTTGACGGAAATGTGGGCGACTGGCTGCTGGAAAGCTTGAGCTACGAGTTCTCCCACCCGCTGCTGCGCTGGGCCACGGGCGGTAAGCCTCGGGGCTCTTCCGGGCTCTTTCTTGGCCAAATAAAGGCGTTTTGGACTCAAAATGGATCATTTTAAAACTATTTTTATTTTATATTTTGCTGCAGTTCAAACTTTTCTCTTTTTCGCCTTTTTTCCCTCAAAAATCCGCCTTTTCTCCACTTTGCGCAACGCCCTCCGCAGGCCTGCGGCTGCGCCACGGGGACCTCCTCTGCGTGCGCGGCGACACCGGGACAGCCAAGAGTTTGTTTTTGTCGGTGGGCTTTTGAGATCTCAAAAAGAGGAAAAGTTTGTCCCTTTTTGCATGCACAAATCCATTTATTCAATTAATTGCCATTTCCCCTTCTTTGTCCCGAAAAACTCCTTCATTTGCGCGAAAAAAGCGCCAAAAAACACGCAAAACCACCCCGAATTGCTGCTGCTGCGCTGCTGCTGCTGCGCTGCTGCTGCTGCTGCGCTGCTGCTGCTGCTGCGCTGCTGCTGCGCTGCTGCTGCGGCCTGCGGTGTACGTACACCAGCAACTCCTCGCGGAGCTTTTGCTGCCGCAAACCGCCGGAGGTTTTGGCCAAGAAACTCTTTTGCTTTTGGGCACTGATGGCATTTCTCCAAACTTCCTCAAAGACCAAATCAGCAGCCGCGTGAGCCCGCACACAGCTAGCTAGCTAGCTAGCTAGCTAGCTAGCTGGCTGGCTAGCTGGCCAGCTAGCTAGATGGCTAGCTGCAGCTGGCTAGCTAGCTAGCTGGCTGGCTAGCTGCAGCTAGCTAGCTAGCTAGCTGGCTAGCTGCAGCTGGCTAGGTGTCTAGCTGCAGCTGGTTAGCTGGCTAGCTGCAGCTAGCTAACTGGCTAGCTGCAGCTAGCTGCAGCTAGCTGCACCTGGCTGGAAGCTAGCTGCTGCGGACTTGTAGCTGCGGCTAGCCGTGGCTACCTGCAGCAGCTAGCTGCAGCTAGCCGGCAGCTAGCTGCTGCTTTTGCTGCTGCTGCAGCGTGAAAACGCGAAGCAGCAGCCTGCGTTTTGCTGCTGCAGGTCCCCGAAAAGCTGCAGAGTTTGGGGCTGGGGCAATCTGCTGTGGAGGCAAGCTTTGCGTGAGGCAGCAGCAGCAGCAGCAGCAGCAGCAGCAGCAGCAGCAGCAGCAGCAGCAGCATTTTATTTTGATATTTTGTCATTTTGCTTCATTTTTGCTCCTTTTTTCTCCCACTTTATTCATTTATTCTCTTCTTTTCTCCGCAATTGAAAGAAAGTCCATTTATTGTCATTTAATTTCAATTTATTCTTTTTTTTATTTCAGAAATCTCCACATTTTCTCCGTAGCTGCCCCGCAGCAACTCGAAGCTTTTGCTGCTGCGCTGCCCCGCCTCTTTGAGGGCCCCCTGCGCAGCTGCCGCGTTGCTGTCTTTGACGACTTGGACTTGGGTGGGCTATCTTAACTGCAGCAGCAGCAGCAGCAGCAGCAGCAGCAGCAGCGGCAGCAGCAGCAGCAGCAGCAGCGACAGCAGCAGCAGCAGCAGCAGCAAAGGGCTGCTGCTGCAGTTGTGGAAGGGCTGCTGGGGCTGCTGGCTTGAGAAGGCGCTGGGCGGCATCATCGGAGTTGCTTTAAATGCATTTAAATGTTTTGATTATTTAAATTAATTTAATTATTTTGATTTATTTAAATTAATTAAAATCTTTTATTTATTTATTTCGAAAAGTGACGGACGGGAAGTTCCCCGAAGCTGCGCGAGCTGAGGTGTACAGACAGCTCAACCAACGCGCTCGCGCCGGCGCATAAGTCGAATTTAATTCATTTTGGATGTTTTTTGGTCCTTTTTAGTTCATTTTAATCCATTTTAATTAATTTTAATTAATTTTAATCAAATTAATTGATTTTAATTCCATTTATTGCCTTTTTCCGACACTTTCCACGCAGGAATGGCTTCTTCCAGCCCCCAGATCCCCCGCCTGACAGAAGCTGTCCGCGCTTTCCTGCAGGCAGCTTCCCGCAGCCGGCTGCTGCTGATCTATTCTCTTAATAAACGCACAAGCCCCGCAGCAGCAGCAGCAGCAGCAGCAGCGGCAGCAACGGCAGCAGCAGAGGCTTCGTCGGACCCGAAAGCTGCAGGGCCGCTGCTGCAGCACCGCCAGCCGCAGCTGCAGCAGAGCCCCACGGCGGCCGCCCCACACGCCGCAGCAGCAGCAGCAGCAGCAGCTGCAGCAGCAGCAGCTGCAGCAGCTCCCCGCGTAGTGGCGGAAGACTGGAGAGCCCCCAGGCGGTTCGTACTGCACTTCCACCGCGAGGCGCCCCCGCCGCTGCAGCAGCAGCAGCAGCCACAGCAGCAGCAGCAGCAACAGCAGCAGCAGCAGCAGGGTGGGTCTGCTTCTACTTTCTTGTGCACTTCGGAAGCAGCAGGCAGCTGCTTCTTTTCTGTTGGCGCCGACGGCCAGTTTGCTGTCTTGCGCACAGAGCCCTAACTACCCCCACATAGAAATGCTGCTGCTGCTGCTGCAGTTGCTGCTGCTGCTGCTGCAGCTGCTGCTGCTGCAGCAGCAAGTAAACCGACAGGTAGTGGCTGTGTCTCTTAGCTAACACTAAAAAGCCACTTGGGCTAAAAAGAGTTCCAAAGAGAAAACTTGGCACTCTCTGCACCCCGCAAACTCCGCGGCCTCCGCGGCGCCTCAGCAGCAGCTGCTGCAGCAGCTGCTGCTGCAGCTGCTGCAGCAGCTGCAGCAGTGCTGCAGCAGCTGCAGCAGTGCTGCAGCAGCTGCAGCACTAACAGCAGCACCAGCTCGAGCAGCCCTAACAGCAGCAGCGCGTGCAGCAGCTGCTGCAGCAGCTACAGCAGCAGCTCCAGCAGCTGCAGCAACAGCTCCACAGCCGCTGCCGCCGCCGCTCCTGCTGCTGCTGCTGCAGCAGCAGCAGCAGCAGCAGCAGCAGCTAAAGGCGGTGCTCGTACTGGCCCGCCTCCGTGAGGTAGCGAACACTTTTGGAAACGACATAATTGGACTTTTCAATTACTCGCAGCTGCCGAATGCAAAAGCCGCTGGCTGTGGCCCCCGGCAAAGAAAAGGAAAGCCGCAGGGGGCCCCTCGCGGGCGAGGGGGGGCCCCCCACTTCCAGCTGGAAACGCAGCACGTACTCGCAGCCCCCGGGGAACCTGCGCAGCAGCAGCAGCAGCAGCAGCAGCAGCAGCAGCAGCAGCGGCAGCGGTGGAGGCGCTGCGGGAGACCCGCGGCGCGGCGAGAGCCCGCAGCTGCAGCGGCTGCTGCTGCTGCTGCAGCAGCGGGAAACTGCGGGCCCGCTGCAGCAGCAGCAAGACGGGCCGCAGCACCCCAGAGGCCTACAGCAACTGCAGCAGCAGCAGCAGCAGCAGCAGCAGCAGCTCACCGGGAAAGGCGCCAGATAACTGCGAGCTGGGAATTGTCGAAGTGGGCTTTGCCCCAAGAAGACTGCAGAACGTTCATGACCGCAACTTCCGGAGGAGTTGGGACAATAACCTGGAAAGAAAAAGGAAAACAAACAAATAAAACAAAAATAAAATCGAAATAAAGAAATAAAAGAAAAATAAAATCGAAATAAAGAAATAAAAGAAAAATAAAATCGAAATAAAGTCAAAAGGAAAAAAAAGCGAAAAATTCGACGCGCGGCGACCCCCCAGGTGTACGTACACCCCAGCCCCGCGGGGTGTATAGGCACCTCGATGTTCCGCGCAGTCAAATTTCCGGAATAAAGAGCTTTTAGAAAAACCAAATATTCGAACTGTCCTTTTTTCTTTTCGTAAAAGAAAGGACACACTTTTATCGGCACTTCGATGTCTTCTTTGCACCTGCAGCAGCAGCAGCAGCAGCAGCAGCAGCAGCAGCAGCAGCAGCAAACTGCACACGCCCAGTGTACGTACACCGCAGCGCACGCGCAGCCCCACACCCCACCCCCGCCCCGCCCCAACACCGCAGCAAGCAACTCAAGCTGCTGCTGCTGCTGCTGCTGCTCTGCTGCTGCCGTTTCTGCTGCTGCTGCTGCTGCTGCTGCTGCTGCTGCTGCTGCTGCTGCTCGCCTGTAAGAAATGAGTTCGAAGGTGCCTTCGGGGGGAATAAAGGAAATGGAAACTTCCGGGATTTGCTTCCCCACACGAACACACTGGTGGTAGCAGCAGCCGCAAAGCCGTACCCTTTCTTTGGCCCCGGCGGGGGGCCCCCCCTCCAGCACTTCTGCTGCAGCTCTTTGCGCCAGCACGGAGCTGCTGGGGGCCCCCGGGGCCCCGGGGGCCCCCGGGGCCCCGGGGGCCCCTCCGGGGGCCCCCGGGGGCCCCTCCCGGGGCCCCCTCGTTTGGTTCCTTGCTGCTTCCGCAGCAGCAGCGGGCAGCGGCGAGTTCGTAATGGCCTGGATCCGGGGCCCGGGGGGCCCCCCGGGGGCCCCCCCGGGGGGCCCCCCGGGGCCCCCGGGGCCCCCGGGGCCCCCGGGGCCCCCGGGGGCCCCCGGGGGCCCCTGGGGAGCTGCGAAGTGCTGCTGCTGCAGCTCGTTGGTGGTGAGTCTGCACTCGGGGAAGCCCGACAAGGCGCAGCAAACGAAGACCTTTCCTTCGACTTCTTGGCGCAGCAAAGTCCCATTTGCTGCCACCAAAAAATGCAACTTTTCGACTACTGACAACTCCAGGCGGTTCCGCCGGTGCCAAACGCCGGGGGGCCTCCAGGGGGCCCCCCCGGTGGCTTGCGCCGCCAGCCGCGCGCCCTCCGCGCTGCTGCTGCTGGGGGGGCCCCCCAGGGGGGCCCCCAGGGGGGCCCCCAGGGGGGCCCCCAGGGGGGCCCCCAGGGGGC